>NC_080029.1:86903441-87203441 GCF_030020395.1 Manis pentadactyla
ATCTGACAATATCAAACATGATCCCAGTGCTTGAAATGTTGATTGGAGGCTCAGAAGGATGTACTACAACATGGCATTATGGAGAGAAAGAGGGAAGAACGCAGGTAGAGAGGAAGACACTGAGAGTCAAATCATCCGCCTTCTGATTTTTGCTGGTTTTAGAGAATATTTCCAAACAGTTTAGCATTTCATTTTAAATGATGAACATCTGATTATTTTGCAGTTACGGTGAAAATGTTTGAAAATATTTCTAAATCATACGTCTTAAGCTACATAGCTAAATGGATCTGCTCAAGTGAGTTGGAATCGGGGAAAAAAGCATTTTGCAATTTAGCATGTTTTCTTAGGCAAACCTGCCAAAAGTAAGAAAGTGGTTGTTAAGAAAAATATTTAATTAATTAGCTATCATTGGATGTTTTCCTTGAAAAATGCCTGAACCACAATGCTGTTTCTCCTATTATGAAGTTCTCATTTTTATAAAAATGTATAATGTTAAAATGGTCATTTTTTTCAATGTCAAGTAGATGCTCATTTATAGCTATCAAAATGCTTGGAAAAGAGAAGCATGAGATTTATTTGGGCTTTGGACAGCTTATTCAGTAAACATTTTTTTATTTGCTCATTTGTAAGGATAAGGCAAAGAATAAAACCTAATTTATTATATTATTGTAAGTCGGTATCAAAGTGATGCAGGACCGTGGATTTAAGAAATCTGTAAATCTCTTTAATAAAGGCCTGGGGAATTATTAGTAAGGACAAATGTAAAATGCCTGACAGTTACATTTCTAAAAAAAAAAAAAAACCACAATAATCTCATTAAAGAAATTACTGACAGCAGCTCACAGATGTTAATGGTTGAAATAACAAAGAACATACAACATCAGAGAGTAGATTATCTTTTCCCTTTTTAGGATTTTGCTATCGATCTAACCTATTGAGCATATCAAAATAACAAGTTGAAGTTTTTCATTCAACAATCCTGTTTTTCAGTAATACTAGGCAATTTAGAATAAAATGTATTTTATAATAAATATAATTTAAACACAAAGAATTGTAAAAGCCATTAAAGGGAGAGGTTTTTATGAAAATGATACTGAATTCTGCAACATAAGAACTATAAGGAAGATTGCCCTGAAGCCTACCAAATAATATTTATATTCTTAGATATATATACATATACACACATATGCAATTTTATATTTACTTGTATATATAAAATATTTGCCTCTTGAAGGCTATACAGAAAATTTATATTTAGATACATGTGGTAAAGTCATAATCTCCAGAATTAGAATTTTATTTTCTTTTTCATGCTCACTTCCTCTTATTATCTTTAACAAGCAATGAGTGAATTATTCACGTAAATGAAGATCAAGAACAGTCCAATAAACAAGGAAGAAGGTTTTTCTTTAAAGGAAAAAAGGCAGTTGCAAAATATTCCCTCTGTTATCTCAATAATCTTACATACTAACAGAGTAGGTGATTGGGTTCAGTTTTGGTCTATCTTGTGCTTTTTGAGATACTTTGTTCAATATGCCAAATTATGCTATGTAATGAGCTGTATTCCATCATACTGAATATAACCCATTTGGATCAAAAATTTAAAAGACGGTTTGTACACTTAATTCTTTAATCTTTCACCTGAGCCTCTTAAATGTTTCAGTGTTCTGAAAGCTGCATGCTTCTCTGAGATGTAGTAAATATTCAATTATGTCCATTTTGTACTTGAGAAAATGAAGGCACTTAGAGACTACGGATCGGAATAATGTTTCCAAATGTGTTAACGCAGCTAAGGAATCTTCAGTCCTGGGCTGACACTCTGTGCGCCCCGCCTAACAGAGACCTCAGCGGTGAGGATCTGAATCCCAGCGCACTGTGGGAATTCAGCCAAGCCTCAGATTAGCACTCCTCCAGCATTTCCATACATCAAAATTCAAGGTGAAATGGCTTAAGTTTTAGGTACAACTTCTTTGATGGAGGGAGATATGGGGAAACTAAGGAATGCCTTTCTAGTTGGAGAAGAGCCATGTTATACCTTAATATTATAATAATTTAAAATAAGGTACTGATAAAAATAATTTTCCACATGACAAGAGAGGTATTTAAGAAAGTGGTCAAAAAAATACAGTGAAATTTGCCTAGGATCCTTACTTGTCAAAGTAAAATTTTGATTTACATACTAAAACCCATCATACAACTTGGAAAACAAGAAGATTTAAATTTTTCATATACGTAGCTATTTTCTAAAAAGTCAAGTCTTGAATTATTTCATCTTTGGGTTGTGAGCTATTCGTGTAATAGAAAAGAGGCTATAAACTGAAGTAAATAGAAACACTTTTCTAAAGAACCAAGCCAGGAAAAAAAAAAAAGACATTCTTTCTGTTCAAGGCATATGAAGCCATTTGGAAAACTTGTATATGGTATTTGTGAAAGAATATTTCTTAGAAACATATTTATATGGGTTCTGTTCTTAATTTTAAAATACTTTTAATGAACCAAAGTTAACTTTCAAGGAGCCAAAATTAATTTAGATTGGTAGTTAGTGATATGTTGAATTGGTTTAAGGATTTGTAAGGTTATTTTCAAGGGATCTGGACCAGGAGACCCTTAATAGTGTCTACAAGAATCACTCTACCTGTAACAGAAACTACATCTTAGACATCATTAAAATAACTTAAAGGAAGTGTAAACATCTTATTCCTGGCAACCAACAAATGAGAATATGGGTAGTATGCATTTCCCCTAGAATTTTCTGATTGATCAGGAAGGGGCAAAGACATAGGTGGTAGGGATAATAGTTTGTTCATGTGTCTGCAGCACCCAGAAGGGAATATGTGGCATTTATGGAGCAACAACTATGTGCCTTTATGTAGGTTTCTTCACTTTATTTTTTAAAACTAGACTTTTCTCTTTAGAACAGTTTGAGACTCACAGAAAAATTTAGAAATAGTAGAGCTCCCATATACCTTAAATTATTAACATCTACAATAACATCTACTATGATATTAACATCTATGAATGATAATATGCTACATTTGCTACAATCACTGAGCCAATATTGATCCACTGTTATTAACTAAAGTCCCTACTTTATGCAGACTTCCTTCGTTTTCCCCAATACGCATTTTCTGTCCCAGGATCCCATCCAGGATACCACATTACATTTACTTGTCATTTTTCCTTAAGCTTGTCTTAGCTATGACAGTTTCTAAGTCTTTCCTTGTTTTTGATGACGTTGAGAGTTTTGAGGAATATACAGGTCAGGTATTTTGTGAATTTTTCTGATATATTTTTCTATTGGAATTTTTCTGATATATTTTAAATGATTAAACTGGAGTGCCGTATTGATTTTAATCACAGCCCTTTTGGTTTGATGCTTTGTAAGTGAGGGAACTGAAGTGAACAGAATTGAAGTAAATCAGCCAGAGCTCCATGGCAGGATGAGATCTGTGCGGTATCCATGCCTGTGTGCATTCTGCTACACCGCATTGTTTCTGTAGCTACGGCAGTCTTATGTTTAAAATATGCCCTTTATTTGTTTATTTCATTTATTTCTATAGGACTTAATGTTTTCCCATGTCATTGGGGTCTAACTGCCTATTTTGCCAAAGGAAAAATGAACAAACAGGTAAATAAAAGAACATGGGAATACAAAATCAGTCTGGGTATTTACATAAAGAAAATAGTTGGGTTCATGATTCTTTGGATGTAAACATAGTTGTTAGCATCCTTTAGCAGCCTCCACTACAGTGTTTTTTTTTTAAGGTCATTAAAGTAGCTAAACTATTTAACCGTTTTTCCTTCTTTTATATCCAATTCGAAGATAAACAGAGCCCCAGGGTAGACTTTTATGCACAAAATGCTGTTTCAGGAACCAGGCTGCTCTCTTAAGGCAGCACAATTGACTTGGTGTTCTTAGGTGGTCTAAGGGACAGCTTCTAGTGGCTAAATCAAACCAACCAGTGAGGTATGTGATGGTGGGCACGTTTGCGTCAGTTGGGGTAGTACTTTTATCACTTCTGCAAATATCCAGCGATATAAGTATTGATCAAACAATGAGTTATGAATGGAGATAAAGGATTAATCAAATTTGTCCTCCAAGAGACCTCTTTTAGGTCACTGCTTCTGTGCAGACACAGTGTTGGATCATGACTTGCCCACAGGACAAGTGGCAGTCTCCAGTGACAAGAGAGCTGTGTGAAGGACTTAGCTTGGGAACTTCTAAAATTCACAAACACCTAGTTTCCACTCTAGGTTTTGGAAGGACTCAAGTTGAGTCTTTGGGAGGATGCCCTTCCCATCAGTGTTTCTAGATTGAGAAATACTGATATATATCCATCAAAAGAAGTTCCAAATTATACACTTTACCAAAAAATATTTTACCAATGCACATTTAACTAACTGAGGACATTGCCAGCTTGTATGTGTACAAACATTGTTAGGGTCCAGGACTCCGGGGTTTCCCCAGAGAGCAAACCACACGGACACGGAGATGTAAATTTAAGCAAAGTCTTTATTCAGCCAGCTAGCTGGGGCCAACAGCGCCTCCCCTGACACGCAGGCTGAGTCCGAGCTGCCGACCCCTAGGCAACTTTAGGTAGGGATTATATAGGGTTTTCACAGGCGTTGCACCGAAGCTCGCGCATTTCTACAACCAATAATTTTAAAACACATTCTATATATTCTATATTTTAACCAATGGAGTTGAAACGAGAACGCCCCGGTTACCTAACCGCTTCCCGTAATCTCTAGCTCACACAAGCGTGTCTACGTGACTTATCATGGGTTATGTCTCGAGGCTACTGCCAACCTCTGGTTATCTAACTTAGGGCAGGCATGTTAGCTTCGGGTAGTTTCTATGAAAACTGGGTGGCTCTTGCTCTAGGGTTTAGCTAGGTTTTATTAGTTCTTTTTCCTGACTTTTGCTGCTCTTTGCACTTCTTTACATTCCCCCCTTTTCTTGATCAGACTGAGGAATCTTCCACAGCAGCACCTAGGGCCTGATATTTTTGACGAAGGACCAGAAGTTGGATGGTGTTAATCCTCTCCCGTACAAACCTAAGCAGCTTGTTTATTATGCACGGACTGATTGTAAGCAACAACAACAGAATGACTAATGGCCCCGCAACAGCCGAGAGGAGGGTAGCGAACCAAGGCTTGTATTTGAACTAAGACTCAAACCAGGTTTCGTTACTTTCATATTCTTTACGCCTCTTCTCTAGATCCGTTTTTAGTTTGGCCAAGGAATCTCTGACTGCACCTGTCTTATCTACATAGAAACAGCACTCTTCTTTTAGGGCTGCACACAGTCCACTTTCCTTTAAAAACAAGAGGTCCAGGCCCCTTCGGTTTTATAGGACCACCTCTGACAAGGAGGTGAGGGATTGCTCCAGGTATTATATTGACTGTCGGAGTTGTTCTAGGTCTCTGTCAACTGCCAGCCTCAGGGCTGTGAGCCCTTTTTCCTGAGTTACAAGGGCTGCGACCCCAGTGCCTGCCCCTGCTATCCCTAGGGAGAAGAGGTCCCAATGGTCAGGGCAGTAACAACTTCCCTCTTGCTCCGGTGGGGGCTCGGCCTTTCTTCCCAATAAGAAAGGAGAGATTCATGAGAATGATACATTAGGCGAGGTAGAATGGCCACCAGCACACAAAACTCACTGTTAGCATTGAACACAGAGGTGGATAGGGCTGGACTGAGGCCTGTCTTTGAGCAGAGCCACCAGCCCGAGGAGGGTATAATCCACTTTTCCTGCTCCCACGTGGTGTAAGCGTAGGAAGAGCATAACTGGCCCTGGGCCGTCGAGACTGTGCCTACACACGTACCAGCGACTGAAACCTGAGCGATCGTAAGTCCCCACAGTTTCTCGTCCTAGTAAGTGCGATGGGAGTTG
This sequence comes from Manis pentadactyla, assembly GCF_030020395.1. NCBI lineage: Eukaryota > Metazoa > Chordata > Mammalia > Pholidota > Manidae > Manis > Manis pentadactyla. The sequence continues at coordinate 86,909,333 of NC_080029.1, forward strand.
CTGATAGTGTAGGAGCCATTTATCCCAATTGCTTCATAGAAGGGGGGTGAACCTAGGTAGCATAGCCAACAGGGATAGGTGAGGGAGGGAGTGGTGTGGTTAAGAGTCTCTGCTACTGCCTGCACCATTTCCCACATGGGGTTATCTGACCCGGAGGGACCCAGACCTGGTCCTCTTGTGGGCTCTGGAATCAGGGCTACAGCACCTACTGGAACCAGGGCTACGGCTACCAGCAGGGCTACGGGCCAGGCTATGGCAGCTCCAATGACTCGCCCCATGGCTATTACGGCTACAGCCCCGGCTACTACTACAGGTGGGTCCGGGGCATGTGTTCCAGTGGTTGGCCGGCGGATGTAGCTGTCGGTGCCTGCCAGGGCGCCCCTCGGGGAGCTGAGCCAGGCGTGAGGCTCAGGCGTACATCCGGTCGACATTTTCTCGTCTTTTTGGCCCAGGCCCTTGTCCTGGATCGAAGGTGTCTGGGGATGTATAACCGGGTTGGGACGTACGGCAGTGCTGGGAGTTGACACAGCTAATTTGATGGTGAGGATTGAGCTTTCATGTTCCCCATGTCCCTCATATTTATAGTACTTTATCCCCCATTTTAGTTCTTTTATCTAACGCGATACCCCAGTCTTTTTGCCCGTCTCGGTGAATTGAATTCATACCCAATCCTGGTCCCTTCGGTCACAAGCCTTGTCCATAGGCACGTGACGAGGGATGCCCTGGTTGACATAAGAAAATTTGACAGCATCCTTTTTTTTAACTGGCCATCTCCGATCTCCATCGTTCGAGGTCACACAGTCCCCTATGTTGGCACACCAGAAGGGCCCCCACACACATGACTCTCTTTTACCTGCTTCTGGGCAAGCATAAAATCTATGGGAGCGAGCCAAGTTTTGAGGGATGTTGGGCTGCCCCCAAAGGGTTCGGTAACCTTGGTTGATCTGTTGAAGGCAGAAAAACAGGTCAAGCCACCAGGTTCCGAGTGGCACAGTGTGTTCTGTGGTACTGATGACCTCCCCAGTTGCGCCGTTAACCAGCATCCAGGTCAGGTCCCATGGCTGAGGGGGGTTGGTGCCTTCGAGCGTGGTTCCCTTGAAGGTCCATATTAAGGTGCTTATCAGCAGGATCCCCTTCATCTTCGGCTTAGGTGTAGTTTTAGGGGATTCACAGGATGCTGCTGCACCTTCTACTCTTCCTCGCGGGCTCCTGCTCCTGGATCTTTATGAGGCAGGACCTTCCGAACGTGGGTGTGATGCACCCAGGGAGCGATACCATCAACCTTGAGAGCAGTGGGGGTGGTAAACAATACAACATAAGGTCCCTTCCACCTGGGCTCGAGAGTCCTCACTTGGTGTCTCTTGACCCATACCATATCCCCTGGGACTATGTCATGTTCTGGGCTCGGAATTTTCCTGCCCTCATAATATGCTCTGATCAGGGGCCAGATTTCCTGCTGCACTTTAGCAAGAGCTTGCAACACATTCAGATAGTCAGGGGCCGGGTCCTCTGCACTGGGAAGCTGCACTCGCCGAGTTATGGGTGGAGGGGCCCCATACATTACCTCAAATGGAGTTAAACCATGTACATAGGGGGAGTTCCGAGCGCGGAAGATGGCTAAGGGAAGGAAGGTCACCCAGTCCCCACCAGTCTCCAATACCAATTTAGAAAGAGCCTCTTTCAAGGTCTGATTCATTCTCTCTACCTGCCCAGAGCTTTGTGGGTTGTAAGCACAATGTAACTTCCAATCCACCCCCAAAGCCAGGGCTAGTCCCTGCAGGACTTTGCTAACAAAAGCCAGGCCGTTATCGGAACCTATGGCTTCAGGGACCCCATATCTGGGGACGATCTCTTCAATTATTTTTTTTGCTACCACCTGGCTGGTCTCATGCTTGGTTGGGAAAGCCTCTACCCACCCCGAGAAGGTATCCACCATAACCAGCAAATACTTATATCCATACTTCCCTGGTTTTACTTCGGTGAAGTCTATTTCCCAATTCCTCCCTGGAGTCCTCCCCCTTTCCCGAGTACCTGCCGGGTGCAGCTCTCTTGGGGCTGGTCTTAGCATTGCACAGCTACTACATTCTTTCGTGATCTGACGAGCTGCCTCATTCTGGTGGGGAAACACCAACTGTGCAGACTGGAAAAGGCTGAGCAGCTTTTTCCAGCCTAGATGGGTGGACTTATGCAGATTAGCAAGCATATACTGTCCTAATGCTTCTGGCAGAATCAATCTACCTTCTTGGTCCCTACCCCAATTTCCTTCCCCAAACACTTTCCCCGAGACTTGTTTCCCAATCTACTCGAGGTCCTGAGGGGAATACTCAGGTTTGGGTGGCAGGGCCGGCAGTTCAGGTATGGGTATCTTGAGGGCTACAAGTACAAGGGAGTCCAAGAGGGCCGCCCTCTTAGCTTCCGCTTCAGCATGGTTGTTGCCGATGGCCTCAGGTGTCTTCTTTGGTTGGTGGCCCGGTACATGTATAACTGCTATCACCTTTGGTTTTTCGATAGCGGCTAGTAGTCTTTGGACTTCTTGTAGATTCCTCAGTTCTTTTCCTTCTGCGGAACGGAATCCTCTTTCTTGGTAGATGGCACTGTGGACGTGGACAGTGCCAAAGGCATACCTGCTATCTGTGTAGATGTTGGCCCGCTTGCCTTCGGCTCTTTCCAAGGCCTCAGCGAGAGCAATAAGTTCCGCCTTCTGTGCTGAGGTGCCAGGGGGCAGAGCTGTGCTCCAGACAACTTCTTTTTCGTGGGTCACTACCGCTGCCCCTGCTCTCCTGACCCCTTCCTGCACAAAGCTGTTCCCATCTGTGTACCAATTTAGCTCACAGTTTGGTAACGGTGTGTCTTTCAGGTCAGCTCGCACTTGTATAATTTCGGAAAGGATGTCTCTACAGTCATGGATGGGGGTCGACAGATCTGGGTCCAGCAGAAGGGTGGCAGGATTTAGGGTCACCGAGTCAGAGAAGACAATTCGTGGAGAATCTAGTAGGAGCCCTTGGTAGTGGGTGAGTCTTGTATCTGTCATCCATTTTCCTGGAGGATGCCTGAGGATCCCCTCTACAGTATGTGGGGTTGTTACCCTCAGGTTCTGGCCAAAAGTCAGCTTGTCTGCCTCTTTTACTAGTAGAGTGATGGCTGCTAGGATATGCAGACAAGGTGGCCACCCAGAGGCCACTGGGTCCAGCCGCTTGGACAAATAGGCCACAGGTCTCTTGCATGGGCCCAGCTGCTGAGCCAGGACTCCTTTAGCCACTCCCTTCTTTTCATCTACAAACAGGATGAAGGGTTTTTCTGGGTCTGGCAGAGATAGGGCGGGGGCCCGGAGGAGAGCTTCTTTCAGTCTGTCAAAAGCCTCTTGTTGTTCCTGATTCTATTGCCAGCCCGGCCCTTCTTTGGTCGCCTCATATAGCGGTCGGGCTATTTCTGTGTATCCTGGAATCCAGAGCCTGCAGAACCCGGCTGAGCCAAGAAATTCCCTCACTCCCCGGGGTGAGGAAGGGATGGGGATAGTCAGGATAGTTTGTTTCATGGCCTGCGTTAGCCACCTGGCTCCATTAGATATTTTATACCCCAGGTAGACCACTGACCTCTGACAGATGTGGGCTTTCTTGGCGCTGGCTCGATATCCCAGTGCGCCTAGTTCAGCCAGCAAGTTCCTTGTGGCTTCTTCTTACTCTTCACGGGTTTCTGTGGCCAGCAACAGGTCATCCACATACTGCAGCAGTGTCAGGTGGGGGTGGCTCCTGCGAAAGGGCTCCAGGTCCTGGCTTAGGGCTTCATTGAATAAGGTGGGAGAGTTCTTGAAGCCCTGTGGCAGTCTAGTCCAGGTAAGTTGCCCATTTCTTCCTCCCCCTGGCTCCTGCCACTCAAAGGCAAACAAAGGCTGACTAACTTCAGAGAGTGGGATACTGAAGAAGGCATCTTTCAGGTCCAGAGTAGTATACCACACATGTGAGGGTGGCAGGTGGCTGAGTAGGGTGTAAGGGTTGGGCACTGTAGGGTGGATGTCTTCTATTCTCTCATTGACCTTTCGCAAGTCCTGCACCGGTCTGTAATCCCCACTGCCAGGCTTCCTTACTGGAAGCAGGGGCGTATTCCATGCGGTTGGCAGGGTTTAAGGATTCCTGTCTCCAACAGTCTGTGGATATGGGGTGCTATCCCCTTCCTAGCCTCTTCTGGTATTGGATACTGCCAGACCCGGATGGGTAGGGCCGCAGCTTTGAGTTGAACAACCGGGGGCAGATGTTTGGCGAGACCGATTCCTCCGGTTTCAGCCCATGTGGAAGGGAACCTCTGCAACCAAAAGTCAACTTCTCCCTGTTCTCCCTGGCCCCCCTCTTCTTGATCCGCCTGAAACAGGCGATGTTCATCGGCCAGGGATAGAGTCAACACATGTACCGGTTGTAAGGGCTGCCCTTCTTTGTCCATGATCTTTATCCCCTCAGGTTCAAAATGGATGCGTGCCCTGACCTTGGTTAGTAAGTCTCTGCCCAGCAATGGTGCAGGGCTCTCGGGTACAACCAGAAATGAGTGAGTGACCTGATGCCTTCTTAGGTCCACTTTTCTGTTAGTAGTCCAGGCACATCTCTTGGACCCTGTCGCTCCTTGGACTATACTTGTGCGTCCTGGGTTTAGGGGACCGTGGGCTTGGTTGAGAACTGAATACTGTGCCCCAGTATCTACCATGAACCCAATGGGAGTCCCCTCCACGCACAGGGTTACCCAGGACTCGGGGAGGGGTGCCGAGCCCCGTCCCCGTCAATTCTCCTCTCCTACGTGTAGGGTCTTAACGGGGTTCCCTCCGCCTTGTTCCCTCCTTTTGGGGCACTCCCTCTTCCAATGCCCATATCTCTTACACAGGGCGCATTGATCTCGTCCTAGTCGGGATTGGCGGGGCCCTGTTCTTCGAGGTGATCTAGGGCCCTCCTTCACCCCGGCCAGGAATATCCTGGCCATCTCCTCCCTCTGCTTCTTATTCTCCCTCCTCTGAAATTCTCTGTCTTCTTTCCTATTTTTCTCCTGCATTACCCATTTCTCTTTCCTCAGCCTTTCCTCTCTGTCTTCTGGAGTTTCCCTAGCATTGAAGACCTTCTCCGCTTGCTGCAGCATTTCTCTAATAGATATTTCCCCCAGGTCATCCCGCTTGTGGAGTTTCCTCCGGATATCGGGGGCTGCCTGGTTGATGAATGAAAGGACTACAGCTGATCTATGTTCCTCTGCTTCTGGGTTTATAGGGGTATATTGCCTGTAAGCATCAAACAGCCTTTCCAGATACACGGCCGGGCTTTCCATTTCCCCCTGAACAATAGTTTTTACTTTAGTCAGGTTAGTGGGCCGCCTGGCGGCCGCCTGGAGACCAATCATCAGAGTCTGGCGGTAGACCTGGAGATGCTCCCTACCTTCTGCAGTCCCGAAGTCCCAATTCGGGCGCACAAGTGGGAACGCCTCATCGATGATGGGCTGGAGGGTAGTGGGTCTTCCATTTTCTCCGAGGACATTTTTCCTGGCCTCATTGAGGATACGCTCTCGCTCTTCCATTGTGAAGAGGGTGCGGAGCAATTGCTGGCAGTCGTCCCATGTGGGACAATGGGTAAACATAATGGACTCCACCAGACCTATAAGACACTTGGGGTCCTCCGAGAAGGGAGGGTTCTGAGTCCTCCAATTATAAAGGTCACTAGATGAAAAGGGCCAGTACTGATATTGTTGAGCTCCGTCCAGACTGCCTGCACCGATGGCATGCACAGGCAGGACCGGCACTGCTCCTTCTGAGGTGGAGGAGGGAGCCTCCCCTTCTTGTTCCTTGGCCCCCTGAGGCCTTAACTGCATTCCTCCCGCTATCCTTGGCCTCCTGCCCTCTCTTGCTGGAGAGCCTGGAAAAGCTGCGGCCATTCCTCCCGCTCTCCCTGGTCTCCTGTTTTCTCTTGCTGAAGAATCTGGAGAAGCTGCAGCCGCCTGGTCCCTGCTGGGCTCCCCAACCTCGTTTTCTAACCCCCGGTGGCTTCACCCCATTCCTCCCTCGGAGCCGCATACAGGGGTGGTCGCTCAATTGGCAGAGGGGGTATAGGGGAGAACTGTCCGGGAGAACAGGCGGTGCACTCGGGGTTCTGGCCCTGCGATCAGAGGGCTTTAAATCTTCCCAGGCAACTAGGACGGAGGTCTTTAGTGGGCCGGTGTGAGGTTTCCCCACCAAAAAGGGCCTCAGCCAGGAAGGGGGAATCTCGGCCAAATTTTCCCAGACAAGAATATAGGGAAGTTGGTCGGGGTGGCCCTCAGGGTCTGGCCGACAGATAATGGCTTTGACTTTGCCAATAAGGTCCAAGGAAAGAGACCCTTGCATCGGCCAGCCTACTTCAAAGGAAGGCCACTCGGCTGAGCAAAAGGTGTCGAGCTTACCTTTCTTGAGGCTAAGACCCATATTTAAGGCCTGTTCCTTGACCTTCGGAAAATGGGAAAGGATCAGACCTTTAGGAGTAGCCTGAGTTTGGCCCATAGTGAGGAAGACAAAGGCAAAGGATAGAGATGCCACTTAAAACAAGATGACTGGTGTATGAGCTTGTGAACGGGTGCCTGTCGTTGCACAGTTTTTTTCTTCTGCGGGGGACACGAATTTATCTGGGATTTGCGGCTGTGACCCCCTTATCCTGTTACAGGAGTCTTCTAGCGGCAGGCGCCCTAATGGCTCTTAATTGCCCGACCCGTGCCCGTGGGGAATGATTTAGTGGCAGAAAGGAGGAACGGAAAGAACAGGAGAACCTCAGAATAGGGGAAACTTAAAATGATAAGCGCAGAAAGAAATATAAACCAAAACACAATAAAACATGCAACAATAACACTAAACACACACACCACATCTGATCGCACTCGCTCGGACCGGCCCTTCTCTCACTCTGGTGCGCACCACACTCACCACTTTCAGGATCCTCAAAAACTCTCGTGCTTCTCCCGAAAGGCATCCACTCGGACTGCCGCAGGGTGACGAGCTCGATCTTTTCCTCCTTGGGCGCCAGGTTCCTGCCGATCGGACTTGCCTTCCCAAGGCTGAGTCACTCGGACCCCACGGCCAGAATTGGTTACCTGGACTTCACCCAGGGTCGCTAACCTGGGGGCCAGGACTACCAACCCAGACTTCCTCACTCGGGGTCACTAACCCGAGACCATACACGGGATGGCGACTCCCGCTTTATACTGGATTTATGCAGACACAAGGGGGCGACCCTCGAATTACACTGCCCCGTCTGGACAATTAGACCTTGCCTCCAGCCGTCCTTTGTTCCCAGGGAAGCCGCTCGGATCCCGGACAAGCCCCCAAAATGTTAGGGTCCAGGACTCTGGGGTTTCCCCAGAGAGCAAACCACACGGACATGGAGATGTAAATTTAAGCAAAGTCTTTATTCAGCCAGCTAGCTGGGGCCAATAGCGCCTCCCCTGACATGCAGGCTGAGTCCGAGCTGCCGACCACTAGGCAACTTTAGGTAGGGATTATATAGGGTTTTCACAGGCGTTGCACCGAAGCTCGCGCATTTCTACAACCAATAATTTTAAAACACATTCTATATATTCTATATTTTAACCAATGGAGTTGAAACGAGAACGCCCCAGTTACCAAACCGCTTCCCGTAATCTCTAGCTCACACAAGCGTGTCTACGTGACTTATCATGGGTTATGTCCCGAGGCTACTGCCCACCTCTGGTTATCTAACTTAGGGCAGGCGTGTTAGCTTCGGGTAGTTTCTATGAAAACTGGGTGGCTCTTGCTCTAGGGTTTAGCTAGGTTTTATTAGTTCTTTTTCCTGACTTTTGCTGCTCTTTGCACTTCTTTACAACATGAATAACAAAGAAGTACCAGCTGTCAAGAAGAGAATAGTCCAGTAAGGATAGGGAATGGAGCAGTAATCAAACTATAAAAATAAGAGTAATAATCAAGGCAGCTACAAGATGCCAAGGGAGTGCTCTTGAGTGAGTACTCTGCAAAGCATTGGGGAAGCAAACAGCCAGTTGAACTGGTGGTACCATCGTGCTGTAAAATATGGAGAAAATTACATGACCTCTTTGAGCTTGGTTTTCATTAAAAAAAACACGTTTAGACGACATTATATTTAAGGTTCATTAACTATGTACTTGTAGAGAAATGCTACAGTGTGCTAATCATTTAACAATTCCTTTTGGAGCACTAGCAGACACATGGCTAAATTTTCAAGTTGGGCTAAGTTTGGTCTCTATGTAATTAAACAACTTTCCTAATAAGCAAAACATTTCATACACACAGATGCACACAAATTGGTCATTTTTTCCAATAACTACTGCTGCACAACCAACCACCCCAAAACTTAGTTGATGAAAACAACATTTATTTTGATCACAAATCTGTAATTTGGGCAGGGATTAGTGGCAACATCTTGTCTCTGCTCCATTCATTATCAGCTGGGGGCTAAAGGCTGGAATCATCTAAGGCTCATTCATTCAAGTATCTGGTGGTTGATGCAGGGGCTTAGACAACTAGAGACTAGAACAACCTGGGGCTCCTTGGGCATCTTCTGTCTCTATGTGGTCTTGCGCTGTATCTATCTGTATGCATTACCATGTAACCACTAACACACGTCATATACTTCATCTCATTTAATCATTCCAACAAGGCTGTAAGTTGGGCACTTGTGTTATTCCCATAATAGAGGTTCATACAGGTGAAGTGATTTCCCCAAATTCAAAAAGCTAGCAAAGGAAAGACCAGAGATTGTCACCAATTAGTTCTCACTCTGGAGACCAAAGTCTTAATAGTCCTTGGTTAGGTTACTTAATACTAACCTAAGAAGTTGTCTAGATATGCTGAATGATGAACTTGCTCACATTATCAGAGATCTTCTTCCTTCCAAAAGTTTGAAACAAACCTAGCCTAATTCTTATTTCCCCTCTCAAATTTTGTTCATATTTTGTGTTATGACCTAATACTGTTCATTTGCAAATTTAAGAGGCTGACATAAACTGAATCAAGTAATATTTATATTCAGCTTCAAAAACATTCATCTATTACTAGAGCTCTCTAAAAAAGCCCAATAAACTTAGGTAATCATGGATTCCCTGTCTCTCCTGACAGTGGGAAACCAAAGTACCTTGTCCCCCACGTGTGATCCATACTCATCCTCTGAGAGGATGGCAGGAAGTCTGTAATGAACACATGAAACTTAGTTTGAAATGACTGTGTTCCCCTTTAAATATATTCTTTTGTCTACTCTGCATGGTGCTTTGTCGCAAATGTCTGAATCATTTCACATCACATTTTTGCATATCCTTATTCACCTGGTGAAAGTAGATACGATGTAAGCAATGAAGGGGGAAAAGCTTTCTGGGAGACACACTCCCCCATACTCCACTCCCCACCCCCAACACATTATTAATCATGTCAGCAACAAATACCTTTCCATTCAGGATTGCTGCAGTCTCCCTCCAAGGCGGGAGCTGAGTGTTCCCAGGGACTCCCCCTGTGGGGCAGAGGGAGCAGTGCTGTGTGCTCAGACAACCTGGCAAGGCAGAAACAAGGTGTCAGGGGATGTGGAGGCCAGGTCATCAGTCTGGAGCAAGGGGTGAGGGGGGTAGGGGAGCACTGCATAAAGGGGGCAACAAGGTAGTGGGGGGAAGCAGAGCCCTAGAAATGAAAACCACTTAAATACTCTGACTGTAAGAATTCAGGTCTTCTATCTGTCTGTGTACAACTAGATGCCTTTCCAGACTCAAAATTCTAATTCAAAAATATATTCTGACCCAAACTTTATCCTTGCCATGTCACCTTAGAGACTGGGAAACCAGTGGGTTCCATATCTTCTTTACTTACTATGCTGTCCTTGTATCCCAGGATCAAATCTATGACTATTAAGGATGGAGATGCTCAATATACTCATTCTGTAAACTATATGGGGTACTTAAAATACCTAAGACTCTAGAAACATGAAGTTACAACTTATCATTTGGCTTGTGAGACAAATACATAAATGTTAGTTCAATGTGATGAATGCTATCCTAGATGCACACACAGTAATAGATGAGATAGCCGCACACTGTGAGAGCTCTTCAGAAGTGAACAGGATGTGGAGGACAGAGCAAGTATTCTTTGCAAGAAGAGAATTCCAAGATACAGGGCTTAGTGTGTGGAATGGCATAGAGCACAGTTTGCTCAGGTATGGTGAGTAGTTTGGGGTTTCTGGAGTTAAGATAGGCTGGTAGGAACAACCAAGCTAAAGAGTCTTGATTTCTGTGCTTTGGATATTAGTTCAGAATCATATTCACAGGCTCTCACTGCATATAACAACCCAAGAGAAAACTGTATAAAATTTATGTTTCCAGTGACAGTTTTCTCATCTGCAAAGTAGGGTTAATTATTTTGAGTTCATTCCTACTATCAATATCTAATTCATAATTTCACTAGTGCTCGTCCCTACTATTGCTATCATCTTCAGACTTGCTTCCCTGACCTCGATCTCTCCTTTAAAGGCCCATTTTTGAGTCATTACTAGATTAAAAACAAAGAACAATAAAAAATGTTTTATTATTCATAGCTCCCCATTTCCCAAGGAATAGAGTGCAAACTTTGTGACAAGGCAGTTAAGACTTTCCACAACCTGATTCCAGCCTGATTTTATTTTATATCCCAGTATATCTCATACCCCTGGCTCTGTTGGACTGTGTGACCTACTACATTGCTTGAAATGGTCTCTCCCTTGGGGTTATTCCCCTCTCCACAAGGAACACCTTAGTGTTCATGACTCAGTAAAATGCCACTTGCTATCTATAGTCAGAAATAGCATCTTCAGCTTCTGTGTTCTTGAACAGCCATTGTATGATCGAAAGTCTGTGGTCAGAACCGTCATTGTGCTGTTGCCAGTTGTGAGATTTTAGCAGACACTAACTTCTCTAAGCTCCAGTTTTCTCACCCATAACATAAGTAAAAACGGGTAATAATACTTATTTTACAGGGTAGATGAATGATTTAAGGGAGAGAAAACATGAAATAAACCTTTTATAAACTCTGGAAGCATACAATATTGTGAGCAATAGGGGTTTTCAAAAGTAGGAGTAGAAGTAAAAACAATTGCAAGCAGGGTTTAAGTCCCAACAAGGCCGCATAAACAATGCATGCTTTACGGACACATCCCAGAATCTAACTGCAAGGAATGTATCTCTAGTTTTTTGAGTAACATTAATAATCTCTACATCATGGGGCTGTGACATGGTTTGATGAGATAATATATGTGAAAGCCAAAGTATATTATTCTAAGACTGCACAAATATTAGTTATCATTATTTGTTTCTTAAGGCACCATCACCATTCCCTATCCTAAATAGTTATCCAGGTGCACTTCCTATAACATGTATGATATTGTAAGAAATTTGGGGATAAGATGAGGTTTTAGTCCTGTTTCTTTTCCTAGAGAATAAATGAGTTCGTAAGATCAGTGTAGTTCTTATCAAAGCAACACGACTCATGTTCGCCCGGAGAGGAGTCTGTTCGTTGCACACCTTGCCTGCCTGGGCGCTATTACTTATGTGATCATGTGGGGGAAGTCCAGCTTATCTTTTACATATATTTTAGTCTCAAACATCTGAATCATTAGGAGAAAATTTCTTTGCCCTTACTCATCCTTATCAGTACAGTTCTCCCTCTGATTTTTATCATCATGATTTCCCATGTTGCCATAGTTGCAGCTCTCATCTCCACTCAGTGTTCCTCCTCCACTGCCTAACCCTGCAATGTACCAGCATTTCCTTTTACATTATAACTTAATGGAAAAATTTAATTTTCACATCTGTCTGGTGGATTTTGACTGATACTTTTCTCTCCCCATGTCAATATTACTGGGAATTCCATGCATGTAAAACTGAATAGTGCAGAATGAAAACCAAATGTTAAATTTCAGCTCTCACACAAGGAGCTTCTTTTTCTATTGCACAATTGTTCTTGGAAGCTATTCCTACCACTCAGCACTTTTTATTTTTGCATGGACTACATGAACAATTACTGATTATATGGATGTACTTCTAGGTCACCCTTAATTGATTAATGTTATATGTTGAATGGACAGTTGGTTTTAGTTGATTTTCCTTTTCATCAAATGTTGCCTATTTCTATCCAAGACTTACACATTCATGACGAACCTGGCAGTGGACCCTAATCTGGACACCCTTTTTTAATTTGAAAAAAAAGAATTATGTAAGTGCCAAGAAAAAACTGAAATGTGCACAAAACTGGTGCCATTACAACTAATAGTCTTGCAAAAGTCTGTTGGTGATTTATGTTATAAAAGTCGTAATAAATATTAGGAGCAATAATTCTATTCCTCATGTGCTAGCAGACAGTGAGGTGCCTGGGAACAGGCTTTTACAAAATTGATAAACTTTGGTGTCTTTTTTTTTTTAGCAAGGAAAATACATTGTTTTTGAATAAGTAAGTAAGAGCTATTGTTTATTACCTACAAAATATTAACCCAGGACTTTTATTTGACAAAGTCTACTAAGCAGGATATGATGTACTGAATTCTAATCTTTGAGTGTAGTTTCAAATGTGGACAAAAATCAGGGCAGAAAGAATATAGGGAGAAGTAAACATTGACTGAGCATCTAGTATGTGCTGGGCACTGTGCAAAGGGATTCCCTCACAGTATTTCAATTTTCTTCTGAACAACTCTATGAGGTTAATGGTAGTTTCCACTTATTTGAACTCTGATCTCAAGTTCTCTCCAATTAATAACATTGCAATAGGCAGATATAGTATGGTCAGTGAATACTGTTAACCCAGTTCTCTAATTTAAAAAAGTCTTTGGATTAATAATCCTGTTATTCCTGAGGAAAACTGGATTTCCTTTATCATCAAATGCATGCTGACAAGTGAAACTCATAGAGCAAGTACTGAACAAATACCTGTGTAGAGTGTAGCGAGGATGGCATTAGATATAAGATAGAGGCACAGGAGGTAAGGCGGCTGGGGGTGCCGGAAGGATGAGCAATAAAACAATAGCAAAGTCTAAGAAGACTCATTTTTATAGTTACTTCCACCAGCTGTTTTGCAGATGAAGATACTAAGCCCGAAGGTTTGAGGCTGAATCACTTCTCACAGTAGATTAGCTTCAAGTCTGGGTTTGGTTTTCAGACTCCTGTCCTTGAGGAAGAGACAACTGACATTTGCTGGTTTGAAATATCCTCCAATGTTATGTTAGCAGAGAGTAGAGTTCTGTTTGTACAGTTGTCTGCGGGTTTAAGGCCAGAATATGATCTTTGGGGTTTGAAGTTACTATGAAGGTGATGGCCCTAGATTAAATAAGACTAACCCTACATGGAGAGTCAGATTTCTGTGGGTATTGAAAATGATACTGAAAGGAAGGAGCGACATACAGCAGCAATTCACTGGAGAATTCCGCTTTATTAGGGAAAGGTGCTGGGTTATATAGGAAGGGGCATGAGCTGATTGAGGTGTCACTTCTACGGGGCTGGTGGCTATTGGCTAGGTGCTGGGATTGGGAGGGGGGTGAGGGGTGACTGGGCTTCAGGTGGCACCGGCGGGAACCGAGGACCCGGAAGAGAAGCAGGAAGTTCACCATCTTATGGGTGGGGGCCCTTCATTCCCCCCTTTCTCCTCTATGGGGTTTTGGCCGTTGCTTTCTCTCTGACTGCTTCCTGCTGAACGGGGGCGGAGAAGGGAGTGAGGGCTTGAGGACTGGGAGGAAAGGGTTGATAGGACTCCCCACAGAAAGGACGAGTAGATGTGGGCTTCCTCAGGTTGGAAATCAATGAAGGTTCACTGTAACCATAGGTCGAGGACCTGTTGATTCCAATGGTGCCAGGAGGATACGGGTGCCAGAAGCCAGGCATCTGCGGCCATTGTTTTCAGGAACAGTTTCCAGCGGAAAGAGGGGTCCATCTCAGTGTGTGGTGAGGAGGTTATGTGAGGGTGAGGGATCTTCTGTGGCTAAAAGCTGGTAGTTCCTGAGTAAAAGCTGGTTGAAAGTTTGATTAGAGATTTTACCGACTTGGGATTTGATAAACTTTATTATACAAGGCAAGAAGAGACAGATGAGGAGAATGATTATTATGGGGCCTGCAATGGGCCACAGCCAGGTGAGGAAGGGGTTTGTTAGTATTGAAGAGAATGGATTGGAACTGGAAGCAGAGTGGAGGCTGGAGGCAAGGTCGGTGAGTTTGGTAATGTCAGTTTCTACAATGCCGGATTCGTTGATGTAATAGCAGCACTCGTCCCGAAGGAAGACGCAGGTGCCGCCCTTCTCGGTTGTAAGCAGATCTAAGGCCCGCTGGTTTTGAAGGGTGACCTTAGCTAGAGAAGTGACCTGTCTTTGGAGAGAGACCAGGGAATCGGCAGTGGATGTCAGGGCTCCCTCAAGTTTGGCGTTAAGATCTCTAATTGCCCATAGAGAGTGACCCAAGGCTCCCCCTGAAAATCCTGCCCCAATGGCTGAGGTGGCTAGGGAAATACCGACCATAATGGGAAGGAAAGCAGCCCTTCTTGTGCGCAAGGGCAAGGGAGGTTGGAGCTCAAGGAATTCTGCCATGCTGTAAAGTGTAAGCTGTGGGATTAGGGTGACGAGAATGCAGGGTGTGCTGGAGTTGGGAGGCAGTGAGTTGAAAAGACTGCCATTACACCAAAAGAAGTGTCCCGGTTGTGTAAAAGTCTTAGAGCCGGAGGTAGGGGTGTAGATAGAGAGACAGTGAAGTGCGCTGGAGCGGGGAGGGGTTGGGCCTACACAGTGGTGGATGGTGAGATTGTTTGCGTATTCTGGTTCCCATAGGGGTATGTCTGCCAGGGGACAGAAGGGTTGTCCTTCTGCGTGAAAGGAGTAATTGGAAATGTTAAGGGGCACGGTGGCCAGCAGTGGGCGCTGTAGTGATGCGCACAAGAAGCAATTGGCGGTGTTAAGGGTGTGGTTGAGAAAGATGGTGGTGCCCTGAATAAGCTGTAACCAAGAGTAGGAGGAATTGGAAGAGGAGTGGGGATAAGAAGATGAAGAGGCGCCGTCAAGAGTTTGGATAATGACTTTTTCGGAATGTCCGATATCTGATGCAACTTGAGAGATCTGGGAATGAGAGGGAATATACTCTCGAGAGATATGAAGGGTACCGTGGGGGGTTGAGGACCCCCCATAGTAAACTGAGGCTGTGACTCCGGCGGCCCATCAAGAGTCCCAGGGATCTGGGATTGATAAGGAGAATGAGCTGTTGGGATATTTTATGAAACGGTTGGAGGAGTAATACTGTGGGTACCGGGAGTTACCCATGTAGTGAATGATGCAAGACTTGTAGGGACATTCTTCGTAGGTGTCTGTTCATCACCTGCAACAGGCTTGTTATTGGTCATAGAGGAAGCAGAGGTAGGGAGAATAAAGGTAGCTGCTAGTGAACACTTCAGTGGAGGGAGGAAAGTGGAGGTATAAAGGCTCGGAGCAGCCTTTCAGAGGGCAGTCTGATGTGGCAATGAGGGCAGTAATTTTTGTTTGATGCTGTGTGTAAGTCTGTCTGACTTTGAATCACCATACAAAGGAGGCTGGGGTGGCGGGGAAGACAATAGGAATGAGGAAAAAAAGCAAGAGAGCAGTAAAGGAGGAAAAAGTCATGATTCGGGTATGGATGGCAAAGGGGGTGAACGGGAGATGCGGAGTTTCAAGGGATCAGAGAGATGAAGCTTGGTAGAGTAGACAGCATCTTGGGCTGTATCCAAAGGACTCTGGGTTGTGACTGATGGGTCTTGGGTGTCCAGAGAAGGTGGGTCCTGGGTGTTTGTTTTCAACCTGGAGATATGAATCCAAGGAGGTGACAGAGTTATCAGGCAGTGAGAGCTTGGCGGCCGAGGGGGTGCAGAGAATAACTGGGTGTGGACCTTCCCATTTTGGGGTGGGAGAGGGCTGATCCTCTGGTGGCTTATAAAACACTAGTTGGCCGGGCTGTAAGACAGGAGGGTTTTGGGAGGCGGATGGATCAGGAAGGAGCCAATCCTGATATTTCCACAATTTGGTGCAGAGGAGAGAGAGTAGCGGAAGGGCCATATTGGGTGGAATTGGTCCTTTGTGGGAAGGGAGCCCTGGGGGTAGAATTGGGCGGCCATACATGATCTCAAAGGGTGACAAGAAGGAAGGTTTCTTTGGGATGGCCCGAATGTGGAGTAGAGCTAAGGGAAGTAAGTGAACCCAGTCAAGGTGTAGTTCTAGAGATAGTTTGGTCAGGATGTCTTTTAGAGTCCTATTGGCTCTTTCTACTTTTCCCAAAGCCTGTGGTCGATAAGGACAGTGTAGATGCCAGGGGAGTGAGAGCGACTTGGAGAGGTTCTGAATGATTTGGGCAGTGAACTCAGGGCCGTTATCTGATTGGAGGGAAGTGGGCATCCCAAACATAGGAAAGATCTGGGTGAGGAGGATAGAGGCAACCACGGACACTCGTTTGTTAATGGTGGGGAAAGCTTCGACCCATCCTAAAAATATATCTACTAACATGAGTAGGTATCTGGTACGCCGTACGGGGGGCATGTTAGTGAAGTCTATTTGCCAATATGTGGCGGGGACATTACCCTTGCTTGATGAGCCGGGAAGGGTCGGGACTTGAGGGGGGTATTAGGGTTAGTGTGTTGGCAGATGGTGCACCTGCGGGTGATTTGGTTAAGTAGGGTTTTGTCTTCAGGAGAGAGAGGAAAAAAGGATTGTAAAAAATGGATCAAGGATTGGGGGCTAGGATGGAACAGATCGTGTAAGAAGCAGAAGAGGGACTCTTTGTCCTGGGAACAGAGGGTGTCTTGTGATAAGGCTAAAACTGCAAGGGCAGACGGATCATTGTCTGGTGCTTCTTCTGCTAGGGCAGTCGACCGGGCTACTCTGTCAGCTTTATTGTTACCTCTTGTAATGGGGGAGTCATCCTTTTGATGTGATTTGCAGTGGACTATGCCCAGTCAGTGTGGGAGTTGTGAAGCCTCTAGAAGTTTAGTAATTAAGGCTGAATTAGTGATGGAATTTCCTTTTGTGGTGAGGAGGCCTCGTTCTTTCCATACTGCTGCGTGAGACAAGAGAATGTGGAATACGTATTTGGAGTCAGTGTACAGTGTGAGAGACGTGTCCCGGGCCAGAGTGCAAGCTCTGGTGGCTGCAATGAGTTCGGCCTGTTGATTGGTTCTACCGGGTAGGGCTCGTGCCTCGATGACGTCTTTGAGGGAGACTACTGCGTATCCTGCGTAATGGGTGCCCTCATGTTTAAAGGAGGACCCATCAGTAAACCAGATGAGGTCGGAGTGTGAGAGGGCTCCTTCGGAGATCGTGGAGTGGCACGGAAGGAGGTTGTGAAGGGCTTCCAGGCAATCATGCAAGGGAGTATGAGGAGAGTAGGGTAGAGGAAGAAGAGTGGCCGGACTCAGGGGCTGGCAGGGGAGGAAAGAAAAGTCTGGATTTTGGAGGAAAGAGGACAGTAAGGTCAGGAGTCTGGAGGGAGGGAGAGTCTGTAAAGTTTTTTAGGTTAAGAGGTCTTTTAGGTGATGTGGGGACAGAATGGTAAGGGGCGCCCCGAATGTCAGTTTATGAGCTTCCTTCTGCAAGAGCTGTCCAGTGGCTAATGCCCGTAGGCAGGGGGCCCATCCCTGAACTGTGGGGTCTAATTGCTTGGAAAGATAAGCTACTGGGGCAAAGGATGGGCCATAATGTTGGTCTAGGACACCTAGAGCTTGACTGGACCTCTCATGAATGTATCATGAGAAAGGCTTTGACAAATCAGGAAGATGGAGAGCTGTGGCTTCCACAAGAGCTTGACAGAGCTTAATGAAGGAGTGTCGGGGTGAAGAGGATAATGGTTCTTCAGGGGGGCCCTTGCTGAGGTCGTATAGGGGTCTTGCCAACAGGAAGAAGTTAGGGATCCACGCTCTAAAGTACCCAGCCAGGCCTAGAAAGGAAAGGATTTCTGTCTTGGTTTTGGGAACGGGCAGGTCAGAGAGGAGCCGTTTTCTGTCTAAGGTAATAGACTTTCTTTGTTGAGATAGAAGGAATCCGAGGTAAGTGACAGAAGGGGAAGAGATTTGAGCTTTGACAGGGGATACCCGGTAACTTCTGGAAGCTAGAAGGTTAAGTAGGGAGGTAGTGTCAAGTTGAGACTGTTCCCATGAGGGACTGCAGAGTAGAAGGTCGTCCACGTATTGTAATAAGGTGGACTCAGAGTGATCATGATGAAACTGTTTGAGGTCCTGAGCTAGGACCTGTCCAAAAATATGGGGACTATCCCAGAAGCTTTGTGGCAAAACTGTCCAAGTGAGTTGTTCAGAATGTCCTGTGTATGGGTCCGTCCAGGTGAAGGCAAAAAAATCTTGGGAGGAGGGGTCCAGAGGGATAGAAAAAAGTGCGTCCTTGAGATCTAGGACTGAGAAGTGGGAGGCCGAGGCAGGGATCCGCGATAAAAGGGTGTATGGGTTTGGAACTAAGGGATGGACAGGGATGACAGCTATGTTGATGAGGCAAAGGTCTTGGACAAGGCGGAAAGATCCGTTGGGTTTTTTAACAGCTAATATGGGGGTATTAAATGGGGAGTGAGTGGGTCTGAGGTAATTTTTGTTTAAAAGATCTTGAATGATGGGTTGGAGGCCTATGAGGGCTGAAGTGGTTAGGGGGTATTGGGCCTGACAGATATACTGAGAGGGGTCACATAATTTGATAGAGGCAGGAGGACATAGAGCCACGGAGGGGCTTGTAATGTCCCAAACTTTGGGATTTACAGGGTGTATGAGGGTGGAACTGGAGCTTTCATTGGGTAGAGGGGGCTCGTCGGCTATGAGGGCCATCAGAAAGGGAGGACTGGGGGCTGTGGGAGTGGATATAGTTATGGAAACGTGGGGGAGAGAAAGGATGTCTCGTCCTAGTAAAGGGATGGGACACTGGGGCATAACCAGGAAGGAGTGGGAGAAAGGTATGGGATTGTCTTGGATTGTGCATAAAAGGGGGGGGTTAATGGGAAAATCTTTTTACCTTCTACCCCAACTATAGGAGTAATGGCAGGCGTGGTAGGGCCCCGGTATTCTCGCAAGACTGAGAAGGTGGCTCCTGTATCTAGGAGGAAGGAGATGGGGCAACCTTCTACTATTAAAGTAACCCTGGGCTCCTGTTTTGTGATGGAAATGGTCGGGCAAGAATCCCCCGGGCCCCGTCAATCTTCTTCTGCCAGCCCCACTACGGAGGGCTTAGGATGGAGGTTGTTCGTCCAGCCTCCCCTTCGGGTGGCTGGGCAATCAGACCCCCAGTGGCCCTTTTTGTGGCATCTGGGGCATGGGGTGGTAGGAGATCTGGGGGAGGGGCATGCCCTTGACCAATGTCCCTCTTTTTCGCACTTGAAACAAGCTCCTGGGGGGGCTTGTTTGTAGAAGGGCGCCCGGGTTGTGGTTTTATCAGCTGGGCCAACATTTGGAAATTGGCCTGATCAGCCTATTGTTTATGGCGTTCTTTCTCCTCCTCCCAGTTATGGAAGACTTTAAAGGCCACTGTTAGGATCTCAGTCTGTGGGGTAGCGGGGCCCTGTTCTAACTTTTTGAGTTTAGCTTTAATGTCGGGGTAGCTTTGAGCCAGGAAGTATGTCATAAGGACATGTCTTCCGTCAGGCGTCTCTGGGTCCAGGCTGGTATACTGTAATAGGGCTGGAGTGAGTCTGTCTAAGAACTCAGAGGGAGTCTCCTCCCTCCTTTGAATTATGTCTTGGAGCTTTTGAAAATTGACTACTTTACGAGCTGCCTTTTTCAGACCTGCTATTAAGCAGCAGGCGAAGATATCCCAAGAGCGGAGACCCACGGCAGTGTTATAATCCCAGTGTGGGTCTTGTTCGGGGACAGCGGTGGGGCCAGGGGGATAGGTGGGGTCAGTCCTGTGGGTTTCGGTGGTGTGCGTTTGGGCAAAGTCCCAAACTCTTCTACACTCTTCAGGAAGGAGGGTATTGGCCAGGAGCATGAAAATGTCATGATGTGTGAGGCTGTATGACTGGAGGGTCCACTGAAACTCCCTGATATATGTCGTGGGATCAGTGGAAAAGGAACCTAGGCATTTCTCAAGTTGGGCTAAATCTCCTAAGGAGAAAGGGACGTGAACGCGCACGATGCCTTCGGATCCTGCTACCTCCCGGAGGGGGGCGATAATTTTGGGAGGCCCTCAGTACTGAGTCTGAGGAGGACTGAAGGGTTCTGGCTCAGTCTGTGGGGGAGAAACAGGTGATGGGGGCAAAGACGGAGGAGGTTACTGGGACTTAGTTAGAGGGGGGCTGAAAGGCTCAGGCTCGATCTGCGGGGGGGGGAAGGTGAGGGGGACGAAGGCGGAGGGGGTGAGGTGGGGGAGGAGATGGTGGTGGAGGAAGGGGGAGGGGCTGTTGTAGGAGAGGAGGGGGAAGGGAGTGGATGGGAGGCTTTTGCGGGGGAGGAGGTGGAGGCGGCGGCGACCGCGGAAGAGGGCGGAGGGGTTGTAGGAGGGGGAGGGGCTGAAGGGGGAAGCCTGTATGGCGGAGGTTCGTTGGCTGGGTCAAAGGTAATCGAGGAGGGACTGGGAGTGTGTGGAGGGGAGGGAGACGGCTTGCAGGCTAGGAGAACTTGGGGTGGGGAACAGGTGGTGCAGAGGCTGGGATTTTGAGCGAGGAGGCGAAAAGCCTCGATATAGGGAATCTCCTTCCATTTTTTCAGGCACTGGCAGTAGTTAAAACGATCACGAGTGATGTTAGGATCAAGAATTCCCCCTGCGGGCCATTGGTTGTTATTGTCTAGGGGGTGTGTCGGCCAATCATGGGAGCAGTATTTATGGAGAAGTTTTGGTTTTATATCAGGCGTCAGGGAGAGGGTGGCTAGATGCTTGAGCAGGCATTCAAGAGGTGAGCTTTCAGGGAGGGATGAGGAGGCTCCCATGGCTACAGGACAGAGAAGGAGACAAACAGGGGAAGATGAACGGAGATCCTCGGACTGGGAGCAGACGGCACGGAGACAGAGGGCGTCCCCGGTGATCCTTGGGGGTCTGCGGAAACTCGTATAAGAGTCGGAGTTTCTTAGGAGGTGTGGGTCGTCACCCAGACTTCTCTAAGAAGGCAGAGTGCCGGAGTCACGAGGAACCTAGTACTAGGAATATTCGGCAGAAGGAATGGAAGGAGGAAGAGAGGGGGGAAGGGAGCGTTCTCATCCGCAAAGGAGTCACCTTGTTTATGGCTGCTGGAGGAGGGGCCTGAGGGTCCGCCGCAGCCGTGAAGGCCTGAGGCGGGGAGAGTTCCTTCCTCTTCGGGGAAGAGTGGCCCACTCGGGGGGAAAACTTACCCAAAGGCCAGAGAGGAGTGGTGAGTGTGATGAGCCAGCGCCGGAAAAAGAGGACGAGGGCAAGCTGCTGCTGGTGTCGGGGGAAGACGGGGCCCAGTTGGGGTGTCCTGTCTCCCGGGTTTCGGCACCAATGAAAGGAAGGAGCGACACACAGCAGCAATTCACCGGAGAATTCCGCTTTATTAGGGAAAGGTGCTGGGTTATATAGGAAGGGGCATGGGGTGATTGTGGTGTCACTTCTACGGGGCTGGTGGCTATTGGCTAGGTGCTGGGATTAGGGGGGCGAGGGGTGATTGGGCTTCAGGTGGCGCCGGCGGGAACCGAGGACCCGGAAGAGAAGCAGGAGGTTTGCCAGCTTATGGGTGGGGGCCCTTCAGATACTACTAATACTATGATTACTAGTACTATTTCTTTAAGGTAATAGCTAGTTACAAAGTATTTCCTTATCTGTCATGTTATCGATCCCCCTAATATCCCTGTAAAGAACCCATGAAATAATGTTTTAGTACTATTAAAATTTCAAGTTGAGGTCTTTGCTTCTCAGTTTTTTATATCTTTTCAGCACTTTAAAACTATGTCATAGTGTTCTTATCTATATCATAAAGATACTAATATCTTTCCCATCTGTCTCCAGGACCACTGAAGGAATCAAATGAAACACTATTGTGAAAGTGCTCAGGAAACTGCAAAGCTCTATGTCCTTACTATTATTGGGCTGCACTTACTCCACAGAAGCTCCCTGAAGGAAGTTGTGGGGTCCACTTTGTCTGTCTTGAGATGGGGTGAATTACAGATTAGATTAAAACAGAGACTTGAGTTAGACTGCATCAGATGATTTCCAGCTCTGCCAGTTACTAGTTACTGTGTGGCCTTGGGTAAGTTAGTTAACATCTCTTAAATTTAGTTTCCTCATCTGCAAATTTGAGAGCATAAATTTGATGCAAGGACTAAATATGTTAATATACATAAAATGCTTTCAATAGTGTCTGCCACCTACTGAGTCTTATTTAAGTTTTAGGTCTTCCTATTAGCTATTATATTCTCCCATTAGGGTCTGACATATTATAGACAGTCAATACATTTTTTTGGAATTCATAAATAAAGTAATAAACATAGAACAGGTGGGATAGTATTATAATCCAATATTGTAAGAAATGAACAGAAATTGTAGAAACAAGCTGCCTTACTGTCTAGTGAAATAATGGATGCCCAGAACAACAGCACTGAGTCACCCATAAGAATTACAACTAAGTTCAGAAGCCATTAAACCAGAGAGATAACTATAAGATTTTCCTGTCTGTCACATAAAGTGCTCTTGCATGTATCTTTCATGCAATTATTACAACAAACCAGTGATGTACATAATACATTACTCTAATGTAGAGAGAAAAAAAACTTGATACTCAGAGAGGTTCATGGACCCAAAGTCACTTGGAAATGTGTAGATGTGGGAATCTAGATTTTCTGAATCATGTGCATTTTTTACCACCTCAGACTCTACTCAAAGCTGAGTTTTCACCTGTCAGACACAGTTCTGAGATATCACATCACTGAAATCACTGTCTTTCTGTTCAGCTTGCAGCCCTGTCCTTACCCTCCTAACCAAGAGAAGGAATGGTGGGAAGTGAGAGTAGGGAAGAGAACAAGCATTCTGTGAGCAGTTAATCAGGATCTGGCACTTTGAATGACACCCCATTTACTCTTTTCCCCCCAGTTTTACTAAGGTATAACTGACAAATAAAACTGTATATGTTTAAGGTGTATAAAGTGATGATTTGCTGTATGCATATATTGTGAAACGATACCACAATCAAATTAATTAACACATCCATCACCTCACAGAGTAAACATTTATTTGTGCAGTGAGAACACTTAAGATTTACTATCTTAGCAAATTTCAGGTATACCGTATTAACTGTATACTATTAACTATAATCACCATGCTGTAAATTAGGTTTTTAGAATAATCTATCTTATAACTGAAATGTTGTGTCTTTTGAGCAACATTTCCCCTTCCCCCATTCCCAGCAACCACCGTGCTACTGTCTGTTTAGTGAGTTTGACTCCTGTAGATCCCACATGTAAGTGATACAGTATTTGTCTTTCTTTGTCTGGCCACATTTCATTTAGCATAATGCCCTCCAGGTTTATCCATATTGTTGCAAATGGCAGGATTTTCTTCATTTTTACAACTGAATAGTACTTCATTTTGTGTGTGTGTGTGTGTGTGTGTCATTTTCTTTATCTGTTCATCCATTGATGACACTTAGGCTGTTTCCATATTTGTGCTACTGTGAATAATACTGCAGTGAGCATTGGAAGCAGATCTCTCTTGGAGATCTGATTTCTTCTGGACAGATACCCGAAGTGGAATTACTAGATCATATAGTAGTTCTATTTTTAATTTTTTGATTAAAAATGCTGTTTTCCATCGCAGCTATAAGAATTTACATTCCCACCAACAGTGCACAAGGGTTCCCTCTTTTCCACATCCCTGCCAACATTTGATATCTCATGTTAGAACAACATATTTCAGTTGGAAGTTAGTGAAATTCAGATACTATTCTTTAAATGCTATTTGAATTAAGAACCTCTAATCATTTGTCCAAATGAACTGGGTTTAAATCCCACTGGTAGTACATGGCAGCTGTATTACCTTAGCAAGGGACTTAGTTTCTCTAAGCTCCTGAACTAGGGTAAAATGATAATGGACATTTATGGAGTTTGTGGGTTTGTACTGCTGCCATTGTGCACGTAAAGTACTTGGCACAGTGCTTGGCACAATGTAGGAACTTGCTAAATGTTACCAGCTTGCTTGTATATTTCCATAACAACAGTTGGGGGTGATCGTCACCCAGCAGCTCTGCATTCCAGGCCCAGCCCAACCATCAGAGACTTACTTATTTCCTTAATTTTCCCCAACAGGCTCAAAAGAAAGGATTCCATTTTCCTGAAGAAAATACATGATCTCATTAAATTGGTTGGCTTTTGTTTAAACTTGCATGCTGTGTCTAAGGAAAAATGAGTCCATTGAGGCAAGCATGTAGAAGGGAGGATGAAAATATGGGTACTGAACACCCCTAGTGTTTTTAGGATATACAATAATGAGGAAAGATGGTATGTGCAGTGACATCATCTGAAGCAGTCAGCATTAAAAGTGATAACATTAAAAAGGGAATAGAATTTACCAAGATATTTTGTGAGTAACGAAAGTATCAAGATTTTTTTCTTTATATTGTACTTTACTATGCTACTGTATAGGTTGGATCTACTCTATGAAATAGTTCCCAAGTATGGTTAGAGAGATACAAACTCCCTCATGAACTGCTCCACTTTAATGCTTTTAAAGTGAGTGAGTTTAATATTAAAAATAAAAAATGTGCAGGCAGATTTTACCTAATGGGAATTTGTGTACTTTGCTTCTTGGTGAAAACCCTGTATCAGGAATGAGATTTGGGGAGAGTTGAGATGAAACAGTTCAAAAATAGTTATCAATGAGATGTGATACTTAGTGTTAAGTAGAAACCATGAAAGATCATTCCCATATCACTCGAATGGGAAGTTAACAGTGCACACTGCTCTTACAGTGGGACTAATATGCAAGTCTTTGGAGAGGATGATATATGTGAATAGAAGTCCACGGAGAGGACATTATGATATCAAGACAATGACAAAACAAATTTCAATGCAAATCTATAGAGACCATATTACAATGTCAAGGCGATGGCAAAACGTAAGTCTAAAGAGACCACTTTACAATGTCAAGACAATGGTAAAACAATGTCGCTGAAAGATTATTGAGACCACATTGCCATGTTAAATTACAATGTCAAAACATTATCATTGCAAGTCTTTAGAGATCATGTACTTCTTTTAAGATAACAGCAAAACAATGGAACTTGAAATAGCAAACAATGGAACAAAGGAATTTAATTTAAGTCTCTGTTACTATCAAGAGAAAATGGTGAAAATATAGAGGCAAGCCAAAAGGTTGCCAAAGAAACATAAACTATTACAATTGTGCAGTACATCCAGTTACCGTTCAACTTTATTCTTGCTCTAAAGAGAATAAAGTTTCCAAAGTAGTGATGCTCTAAACTGCAGAATTAAGGTCAGAAGCAAGTTTAGCCAGAAGCTGACAAAACGTCTGGGATGAAAAAGACTGAGGTATTAGATCCTTATAATACAGTGGTTCATTTATAGAACTAGAATCTCACTCTTCTTCCCTGAATAAATGGTTTATTGTTTTCATTCTTTAGGTGAGTTGTCTTCATGGCATGAAGTTAACAAACGCTCGGTTCCTGATTCCTGCTTTGTGACCTTTGTGATGTAGCGTCCACCAGTCTGTTTCAGCTGAGGTTCAGCTCTGTTAGTACTATGTGTCAATCATTGGGCTAGGCACTGCGGATAAAATGGATTTTCCCTCTTTCCTATGCAGGTGGGAGGAGTAAAGAAGCTACCACCCTTACAAAGGTGGTGTTTACAAATGGAGTGTGGAAAGAGAGCTATCTAATTGCAGCCCTGCTTCCCACTTGCTTTGTGAATTGGGGCACACTGCCTGACTGAGCTATGTTCAAGGTTCTCTGTATATAAAACAGGGAAGATGAGGATACACATGTGGTACCACTTACATTCTAGAAACTAAACTAGTAATATAAGGCTGTGTGCCTTGAACAGTTGCTTAGCCTCTCTGGTTTATTCATCTGTGAAATGAAGGTTTTGATTGTGATCACTGATGCCTTTCTCCAGTTCTAAATTTGGTGTTTAGAATTAACTGAAATGTTTATTTCAGGCACGAACAACTAACTGTCAAAACTGTTGTCATAACCTATCCTACCACACACTCAAAATAGGGGCCATTCTTCTTTATAGGATTTCTCTATATTAAGATTTTTATGAATGAATTTGTTGCAGCATTTAAGTTAAAATAATAGCTATGAGTACTTATGGACATTAATTTATATGTATATATATATGTGTGTGTGTAGTATCCAGTTATGTATATCTAGATAACCAATGGTTTAGAAGCAGAGACAATGAGAGGGAAAACACTATTAAATTCTATCTTAGAAGCTTAGAAGTTTTGGAAAACCCCTGGAGGGGTAGGGAGTTAGAGTGGCAGAATGTACTGCTAATCCTCCCTGTGTCTGCTTTTCAACCTGGTGTGAGATAACCACAGACTCATGGAAGACTCAAAATGAACAATAAAAGATTTAATTTTAGCATTGCAATGGACACGTGATGGAAGAACAGAATCACTGTTAATTGAGCACCTATCATATATGGATTTTTCTGTATTTTGCCCAGATGTCTCAATCCTTGCATAGTTTCTATATAATTTTTCAGAAAAAAAAAAACCAAGGCTAAGAAAGGTTAAGTCGCTTTTACAAAGCCACATCGCTAACAAGTGGCTGAGTCAGGAATGGAGTCTAGATTCATCAGACTTCAAAGTCTGTAGTCAACTACTGGTAATCCGTAAGAAAGAAAACATGGATTCCATTACAGTTCCTGAACTGACCATCAGCAGCTAAGGATACTGTCTTCTCAGGGCTTTCACCATCTTATCTGTACTTGGTCATTATGCCCCCTTCTCCTCTATCTTCACCTTCTCCCTCAAACTAGCTTTTTGCCTAAGGTATAAAAACATGCATACATGCATCTCATATGCTGTCAATAAAATCTTTCGACAGTAGTGCATTTCCACCTAGCTTTTCCCCTTCATGACCACACAACTCAAAAGATTTGCTCCTTATCTGCCATTTACACTTAGGTTTTGAATTTCCTGAATCTGAGGATTTTGTGTCTTTTTCAAGTCTGGATAATACTCAGCTATTATTTTCTCAAATACTGCTTCTCTCACATTCTACTTTACGTTTTAACATTAAAAAATAAATAAATGCACGTCTGACATTTACATTAGAGTTTATGTTACTGATCTCTTTTCTTATGTTCCATCTATTTATTCCCTTGTATGGCATTCAGGGTAATTTCGTCAGATTTTGGTTCTATTTTCCTATTCCTCCCTTAACTTTGTTGATTTTGTTGTTTACCTGTCTGATGTTTAAACTGTTTTACTTTCAATGTCTGTGTTTTATTTTTTATTTTTATTTTTAGAATAATAGTATTTTTTCAAAATTTCCTGATATTGGTTGATAGTGTTTTCCCCTTCATTTCCTCTTTTTTTATGTTTCTTATTTTCACTTTCCATTTTTTAAAGTCTTTTTTGATAGTTCAACTGTGATAAATTTTGGAGATCTACAATCTTCCTGAAAAGTCAGTCTGCTCCTATTTTCTCATGATATATTATTTCTTCTGTGTGTGTGTGTGTGTGTGTGTGTGTGTGTGTACATTTTGTATTATAAACTTGAGTTCATCTTTAGCAGAACAGTCCTGTGGTTTTTTGCTTCTGGGGTTGAGGGTGCATCCGTCCTGAGACTTTTTTTTTTGCTTTTAGCATTTATTCCAGGGCTTTCAGTGGCTGAAGACTGCTTTTTATGTTAATTACTAATTTTGATGGTTCTTAGGCCACATATGTAGTTTAATTCAAATTAAAAATCCATCTGGGCATAGGCACAATGTGTAGGATCCTCAGTTGTGACTGTTTTCTCACCACAGACAAGGTTAAGAGGCACTAGTAACTTTGTCATTTCTCTGTACTGCTGTGAGAGGTTTTTTCCTTCTCCTAAATAACCTTTTCACTAAGGATGTAGTCTTTCTCGAGTCCCATGTCTTACAGGGATCTCAGCTCCAATTCCCTATGTCATGTGAGCCCAACATATCATCTGTAGGAGTACATCAAAATAAGAAGTTTCTGCACTGAAAAGGACACCATCAACAAAACAAAAAGACTACCTACTGAATGGGAGAATATATTTGTAAATGATATATCTGTTAAAGGGTAAATATCCAAAATCTATAAAGAACTCATACAAATCAATACTAAAAAGCCAAATAATCTGATTAAAAATAGGCAGAGAAACTGAATAAATATTTTTCCAAAGTTAGAGATGACCAACAGACACATGAAAAGATGCTAAACATCATTAATCATCAGGGGAAATGGAAATCAAAACCATAGTGAGATATTACCTCACACCAGTCAGAGTGGCTAATATCAAAAAAAAATAAGAAATAATGTGTTGGAAAAGATGAAAAGAAAAGGAAACTCTCATGTACCATGTAAACTGGTGCAGCCATTATGGAGCTTCCTCAAAAAACTAAAAATAGAAATATGATATGACCCATTAATTCCACTTCCAGAAATTTGCCTAAAGAAAACAAAATCACTAATTTGAAAAGATATCTGCACTGATGTTTATTGCAACATTATTTACAATAGACATGGAAGCAACCTAGGTGTCCATTGATAGATGAATAAAGATGTGGTACGTATATACAATGGAATACTACTCAACCATAAAAAAGAATGAAATATTGCCATTTGCAACAACATGAATGGAAATTATTATGCTAAGTGAAATAAGTAAAAAAAAAACCCATACGATTTCACTTCTATGTGGCATCTAAGAAACAAAACAAATGAACAAACAAACAAAACAGAAATAGACTCATAAACACAAACAATGGACTGTTGATTACCACAGGGGACAGTGGTGGAGGGACAGGTGAAATAGGTGAAGGTTATAAGGAGGTACCAACTTCAAATTACAAAATACATCAGTCACCGGCATGGAAGTATAGCATAGGGATTATAATCAATAATATTGTAATATCTTTGTATAGTGGAGATGGTAACTATACTCATCATGGTGAATATTTAGTATGTATATAATTGTCAAATCACTATGTTGTATATCTAAGGCCAATATAACATGTATATGAACAATATTTAAATAAAAAATTTAAAAATAATTTTTAAAAAAGACATCAACTGTTCCTACATGAAAGTCAAAATCCAAACCACTTGCTTACTTTGCCTGGATTTACTCTCTCTTGGCTCTCCTTCTGCCATTTTGACCTTTTTCCTGCCTCAGTCTCCTTCATAGACTCTTTCTTTCTCAGTTTGCTCTATAATAACCCATTTTTCCCCAAACCTTGCAGTGTCCACTGTTCAACAGTTTATATAACTGTCTGCTCATCCCAATTCCTCAAAATCCCATCATTACTTACTAGGGTGAATTTACACAACTCCATGCTTCAACTCTTATCTGTTCTTCTCACCAATGTAAGGTAAATATACCAAAATAAACATATGGCAGTATTTTCTTCAAATCCTTTGATGGCTCCTTTTTGTCCACAACACATGCATATACAGTTAGGGGACAAATACACACACGCACATATAAAATGATACCCTTATGTAGCATGTAAACTCTCAGGGTCAGTCTCCTACAGAACACTTCTATCATATCTAGTTCTTCTGTACCTATTTCCAGTTTTCTACCCATTCTGAACTGCTGCTGGTCTTGCTCTTTTTAATTTCTTTGCTTCTGTACCTAGTGATAAGTATATCAAGCCTGTTTCCTCTATAAGTTATTAAAAAATTTCATTTAAAAATTTCTATTTGTCACATTTACTTTGTTTCTGCCTTTTTCTATTTCTAAACATGAAACTGACTCATTTAAAATATAAAAAATGAATTTATGGAAAATTAGTGTTCCAAAAATTCAAGTTCACTGTACATAGAAGCATAGACTCCAGAAAGTTACGTGGTTGCAGTAATGAATATCTTTGACCTCTCCTATGCACCTTTGTGTCCTTTTCTCCAATAATCTTTCCTCCTATATCTAGTTGTTATGTTATTTTCGAAGTAAAGCATATGATTGAAAGGATTACATCAGGATTAGTACCAGTGACACGAGTTCCTCAATAATCATTGACTTACTTGTACATCAGAGAATTTAACATGCCTCTACAAAAAGCATATGCATTTGGTATTTCAAAATACCGAAAACTACAATACTTAACCTGCTGACCATAGTGTCACTCTCAGGAGTAATGGCATTTTTTTACCTTTTGCAAGGCAACAAGTACCTAAGCTGCCCCAGTTTGGTTGGCACCCCTTTCCTTAGTTTACTTATCTGTAAAATGGGGATGATAAAAATACCTATTTCTTGAGTTATTTGGGGATTAAATAAAATGATGCCTAAAAGCACTGAGAACGGTGTCTGCTATTGAGAAAAAAATTGAGTGAAGATGGAATCATTACAATTGTTTTTCTCTCACTTGAGCAGAAAAGGAATCAGACAAGATTTTAGAGGACAAAAAATTAGTATTTTAAGTAAGAGATAATGTAGCTCTCTGTTGAAGCTATCTTTAGTATCACGGTCAACTTCAGAAATAGGATCTGTTAGTCACTTACTCATTAGAATGATCTAAAGGCATTGTTGTATCTCTCTCAGATTTCATGGTAATTATGCAATGAGAATCTTAGTCTTTAGTAAAACCATTCGGTTATCAGTGATTGTAGCAGGAAGATTTTGAAAAGTAGAAGTTTTTGAGAACTCAAGAAAATGCTTTCCTCCATTATCATATAAAGTCCCTGTGGCTACCATAACCCAACTTGTTTCCACCGTCTTACCTGCTGGAAAAACCTTATAATATAAACTGCTTCCTGTAACTCTGCATTTCTTACACTGGGATTAAAGAGCTAAGAAAAAACAGATGGGATTGTGTTCTCTCTCTCCTTTTTCCAAATCTATATATATATCCTGCTTTGTCTTGGGAATATATGAAATCCCAAGTATAGAAACTATTTCTATTATAAGGTTTTCCCAGCCCATATCAAGTAATAAACGATGAACCATTGTTCTCACTACAAGACTAATGGAGTCATCCTGCTAAGAACATAAATCTAACAAATATAATGAATACCCTTCATGAAATAAATGATCTCACCTCTAATATGTCTCCTGAAACCCCAAGAAACAAATGCTTTATGAGGTACAAGTTCTAACTTGCTTCTTTCTCTTAAGAATTTTGCTTGCAAGTTCAAGACTCCTTATTTGCTTGTTACAAAAACCACTGGAACATGAAACTGAGGGGTATTCCCTTGAAGAATCCCAGCACTCTGAAAGGAAATTTTCTATTCCCTTGAAATATCTTCTTACTGTTCATTGTATTAGAAGACTATGAATGACCACAGACCAAGAGAGAAAATTGAGAGGTTATCGATTGAATTTAGAGCTTCAAATCCAAGTAAGGATTTAGTCAAAAGTACTAAGTTATTCTTAAAGTCCAGAGTAAAATAAAAAGCAATGGAGGAATTTTCTACAACACGACTTAACAAAGGACAGATGTTTTTAGTTGAATTTAGAAGTAGAATTCTTTTAGAATTTAAGTTTAGAAGTAAAATTCATTTTCCTCTACCACACTCATATTCTCCACTAGCTCTAGGAAATACTGTATGTTGATACTTCACCTTGTTTAACTTTATTTGGAAATAATCTTAAACTTACAGAAAGTCACAGAAAGGGTACAGAGAGTTTTTGTATACCTCTCTTCCAGCTTTCCCTACCCATCCTACATGACCATAGTACAAATATAGAAGCCAGGAACTTCATGTTGGTACAACGCTACTAGTTAAACTAGAGACCTAATTTGAATTTCAGTAATTGTGCCACTAGTGTCCTATTCCAGAGTCAGGATCCACTCCAGGATTTTACACTGTACTTCGCTGACAAGTCTTCTGAGTATCCTCGGGTCTAATAGTTCCTCAGCCTTTTCTCATCTTTCATGATCTTTGAAGAGTAATAGACAGTACTTTGGGAAAATATTTCTAAATTTGTGTTTGTTTCTGTTATCTCATAATCGGATTGAAGTTTTGTATTTTCAGCAACAATACAGCCACAACAATGTAGTGCTCTTATCAATACATCATCGCAGGGTACTTGACATGGATATGTTTTACCGTGCTAACCTTTATGCATAGTGAAGGTGGCATTTGCTGGGTTTCTCTATTACAAAGTCACAATTTTTCTTGCTGTAATTAACAAATATCTTGGTGAAGATACTTTGAGACTATGCAGATGTACTGTTTTCCCTCTTAGTATCCACTGATGTCTGCAACAGTTATGACTGTGGTGTTTGCTTTAATGGATTTCACACAGATTAGTTCTTTTCTTCCAGATCCCACAGTGTGGTTATATTACCAACTGAAGTAGTTACACGGTTAGCCTTATTGGCTATAGTTTGCATCCCATTTTGAGTTTTCCAACATCTTGATCACTTTTAATTATCTTTTTTGCAACGTGCCATAATATTGTGGTTCTAAAATCAGAGCTATGCAAAATGCTATACTCAGGGAGGTGTCATTCCCTCCCCATCTCTCTGCATTCCTATTCCCCCTTTTTCTGTCACCTTTCCACCTACCCCCTCTAGAGAACCAGTCTCTTTAGTTTCTGGTTTATCCTTCCTGTATTTCTTCTCCAAAAAATGTACAGATGCATGTGTAGTTTCTAGTATCCCCTAGTTCCTTACTAGTCCTGATACTCTTCATCCATCTTTCATATAGGTACTTTTCCTATAAGATTTGAAAATTCCTTGGAGATTTCATATATTTTCTTCCAAACTAATTATCATCAGAATTCCATGTGGACAATGATCCTATCAGACAATGTCTCATTACTTAAGATCTGATTTTTATTAGGCCTATCTTTAATAAAGTTTTATTATTATGTTTTTTATTTTATGAGAGTATCATGTTCATTGTGTGCATTAGATTTCATTTTCAGAGGGTGTTTATCACTCCTGAGACAGGTTACAAAAATATTCTTCTCACTAAAGACAAGGAGATATACGGGGCTTCATTCAGCTTCAGATACATCTTCTTAGAGGGTCAGGTAGCACATATGTTTTCTGACCTTGTCCAGGTCCAATATGGCCCTTAACTTCTGTGTCATCAGCCTCTCTAGCTTTACATGCTATGGGAACAGATTCTCCACAAAGAAAGCAGCAGGCACACCATCAAATGACATTTCATTCTTTCTTTAATGATCCGTTTCTTTGCTCTTGGAACGAGTCTGTAAAGATTACAAGTGAGTCTCAGGGGAAAAAAAATAAAAGTATAGTAGAGCCAAAACTTGAGCAAGTTCACAAAGAATCATAAGGGGGTGGACGAGGTATTAGAATATAAATAGAAAGTACAGTATTAGCTCCAAACAAATGCTTTCAAAGTCTTTGTGTGCACTGACAGCTTCAGATATTTGATGTAAATGAATTTTTCCCTAGAAACAATGGAATCTGTAGCTTGTGGTGGCAGTGTTTCTTTTCGAAACCTTGCTTTTCTTTCTTTCTTTTTTTGTTCCTGAGGTGAAAGCAAAGCTAACTTAGGTATGTATTTGCATCAGAAAGACTCCCCAGCAGCATCTATACTAGTCAGTGATCATTTTTTCATTATTTTAGGTACCTACTTGTTTGCAATTTTTCTTTTTAAGCTTGCTGTCCTCCTCTCCAGAAAGCACAAACACAGTCACTGTCACACGCAGACACACAATGGTGACGGCGAATGGCGTTGCCATTTTCATTGAAAATGACAAGGTAAAGCCTATATCCACACTGTTTTACGCTTCTTGATATCCCATCAGTTTGTTAGTCTACTCATCTCCACTAATGACACCTCCATTTACCTAGTTGCTTATGCCAAGTGTGGGAGCGATTCCCGACACTTCCTCTGTCTCACAGCACCGCCGCCCCAGTCAGTCCACCACTAAGTCTTCCAGAATCTCCTTACACAACATATCTCGCATCTGTCCTCCCTTCTTTACCTGATGCCACCATTCTATTCCAAGCTCCCTCTCCAGCCTGCCTACCTGACCTCCCGCTCCTGCTGTAATTCCATCTCCACAAGAACCAGAAGGATTTCTTGAAATTTAAACGTCATGCTTCTCTGCTGATTAAATGGCCCCACTGCCCGTGACCTTCTACAATGCTGAGGAAAGGCTCCCAAGTTCTTCCCGAGAGCACAGGGAGGTGCATGCTGTGCCCACTGCCTGCTCCTCCAGGTCCTCTTGCTCTTACCTTTCCTCCGGCTTCCTGCGTTACGGCCACGCAGCCCTTGTTCTCAGTTCCTAGACAAATGGCAAAGCTTTGTCTGCATCTCAGCACCTGGGAAGTTCTTGCCTCCCTCTTTTCCCCTAATCCTTCTAATCCTTCAGGACACTTCCTCAGAGATGCTCTTCCTGACCCTCCGTCCAAATCTCAGTTTCCAGCTGTTATTTTCTGCTACTACCCTGTACTTCCCCTCACAACCACCACCATTTCAAATTATTTATCTGGGTGCTGATATTTATGTCTTCTTGTTTACTGTATATTCCAGACCCAGCACAATGCCCAGCATATGGCAAATGCTCAATAAATAGTTTTTGAATAAATTAATACCACAGTAATGGGATGCACAATCTCACACCATTAACTGCATTGTTCAGGAAAAACATAAAAACCAGTGAATTATATATTATTTCCTCCCAAAGTGTTCTGCCCAGATCTTGGCTTTCAAATGAATGACTACCACTCTGCCCTCATTACTATCACCACAAAGCACCCCCTACTGGGGTAACTGGCCCACCCACTTGCCTCTTCCTGCTTGACACCTGTGAGCAGGCAGGGGTTGTGCCCACCTTGGCAGGATGCTTTGAAGGATGTCTAGAAACATGGCCAGAGTTTCACTTCCACTAGCAATGCCACGGGGTCCTCAGTTCTTTGGCTCATAGTATTAAAAACTCTCTACAGCAGAATTGTTGAGAAATTTTGGAGAAATAACATGTCAGCTATTATTGGCCATTTTTGTCATATCCCAAGACAGAGCGGTTGGTCAGTCAGAGACCAGATGTTCAAGGGAAAGAGACATAACATGGGTACATTTTGACTGATACAAAATACCAAGAAACATTAAGAAAATTTTTCTGAGGTGATTATGTTGAGCAATTTGGGAAGCATTACTTTCCCGAGAACCCTGGGAGTGGGTTGCTAGGTACCTATAGGAAATTGGACCATCCAAGGGAGGCTGAAACAGTAGAGGCGGATATCTGTGGGGACAAGAGTTTAGAAGATGCATCAACAAATTATACGGCTCTCTTTAGGTTGGCTTTGCCTGGCTTACTTCACCCTCACACTGAAATGTCCTTTTTTTTTCCTTGAGGAAAACAGGAAGGATAGACCATAAAGATACAAAGGCAGTGTACATGCAGTTACGGTTCCCCAGACTACCTGTGCGGGATGGCCAACTCAGCCTTACATCTCTCTGCTTCAACCCAGACCTTGCTGCTTCCATCGGGACCTCCTCTTGGGCTCCAGATCTGAGAAGACCTCGCTTGACCTGGGCAGGCACCTAA
Organism: Manis pentadactyla; assembly: GCF_030020395.1. Classification (NCBI taxonomy): domain Eukaryota; kingdom Metazoa; phylum Chordata; class Mammalia; order Pholidota; family Manidae; genus Manis; species Manis pentadactyla. The sequence continues at coordinate 86,944,919 of NC_080029.1, forward strand.
GCTTCTGCTTCTCCAGCTGCTGCCTTGACTCTAACATCTCCTGACCCAAAGCTTTTCTATGAGGCTTGCTTTTAGCATTCCCCTCCCAGGAATCTATGTTGACTTCTCAGAGTACCTCAGTATAATGCATCTGCTCTCCTTCCTATCACCTTGCCTTTGTTGAGTTTATACAGTGCTTTCAAAAATATTTTCTCATCTGATCATTATAGAAATCTTATTAAATAGGAACATATTTTATACATGAGGAAAACAGTTCCCTTTCAGGTTAGGTTGACTTGCTCTTTTCTGTTTGCCTGAGTTAATTATTGCTAATAGAATACTATCTGATTCTGATAAGGCAGGTAATGGCCTCTTGGGCCAACTGCCAATTTAAAATGACTCAAATGGAAAATAACTAAGAATGGAATGTTCTAGAATACCCCTAAACCACAAATCCATTGTCTTCAAAGTCACAGAAAGCTAGACTGTCTTGAGATGGATTTAACAAAGTATCATGATTATAGAATAAAAGATGGTAAATAGTGGGCTGTCAAGTGATATTAAGGGACTCTTCTCTAGAGTATTCAAGACTAGGGATGTGCTTTGAATTGGCATTCTGGTGAGAGTCTGGACTCAATGATTTGCCGTCTAAAGGTGAAACTAGCTTTTGTCATTTGCCAGGGATGTTACGCTCAGTTCAGCAAGTGATTCCAGGCTGTTTTGGCAAACATTACACATCTGCCACTGTTCCCCCATTGGGCTTAGGGCATGAAGCATGTGTGAAGACTGCCAGCGCTCCTCTATGTGTTGGTTTTATCACAAACAGGGACAGGAGAAATGATATAGAAAATGGTCAGTTGTATAAGTCTGGAGCAAAAATGGTACCTTGAAAAACATAATGGGTATTTTCTTAGTGATTTCATTTTTGAATCTAATTAATCTCCACAGGCTTCTAGGCAAACATAGAATGTTCTAACTCCCCCACCCCCATTGCTTTTTCACCAGCATTCTTCTCAAACTTAATTGAATATATAGTACGTATATGCAAAATTACTTTACATAGTGAAAATCCACATTTAACCATGTTTTCTGGTAGAAATTCTCAATGTGGTCTTTTTCCTTTAGAATCTTCATTTATACATATGCTATATCTTCCTTTTAATATCTACCTGCAACTAAAGGGCAGATTGGGTTTCTTTTGTTCTTATTCAGAAAACATGATGATACAGTTTCACTGTACTTATGCATCCTTTGTACCCAAACAGCACTTACTATCTTAACAACTGTGACATAGTTACATTGTTCTTGGCATTGCCATCCACTTTCTGGTGTGAGGTACAAAGGCTAAATTCATTTGAGTTCCTTTGCTATAAAATGGGAAAAGTGAGATTGAGGAAAACTAGTGCTCTGAAGCACAGGGAGTCAGCAGCAGAGAAAGAGGAAGAGAATTTATTTAGGGCCTTCCGAGAATTCATTTATTTAGGACCTTCCATATGCTACATATAAAGGCTCTTATATTTTATTTTGTTTAGCCCTTACCACGACCCTGTGAGATCGGTGTTATTATTTCTGCATAACATACAAAGGCTCAAAGGTATTACATGATTTGCTTAAGACCATACACTTCAGTGATAGAGCTGAATCATAATCTAGATCTGTTTGAGAGCCCATGTTACTTCCACTCTGTACGTGGTTCCTTAGATCTGAACCGAGATTCTACCAGATCAAGTATTTCCTTCCATCTTTCCTTTGGAATACACGATCCTTTAAGGCAGCTCTCACGGATGATGTTCAATCGAAGCCACATTGTTGTCTGTTCCCTGGTGGTGTGTGCTGTATAACTGTAATCTGATTTTCCAAGTTACATTTCCCTTGCTTTTCCCTAGATTTACTCCAGAGAGTGTGTAGAGGGGAGTTACAGGAGCTGCGATTTACCCAGTCATGAATATCCCATCAGCAGAAGTACTTTGATCTGTGACAGACACACCGAGAGCTCTGCGGGAGCTGCGCAGCCTGAGGAGCGAGCTGGCTGCGAGCCGTCACGTGGGGTCGAGGTGGCAGTGGCTCTCTGTCCTCTAACCTCTGCTTGTGGCTCTCTCTAAAGGGCCGACAGCCCCAGAAGGGGGACTTTGGGCTCCTGAGCAATGCAGTTTGGGCAGGGAGACAGTGGAGAGCAGTGAACTGGAAGTTTGTTTTCTTCACTTAGAGTTGGACAGATTGTAAATCTGTGGTAGTTATATTTTCCAAAAATGGCCAGAACAGTATCTCTCATTCCTTCTAACGCTTCTCATGAGACTTTAACTTTCCTTCCACTGAGAGGTGGGTCAATGGGAGGCCCTGCCTTGAATGGCAGCTGATTCATGACACGGCAGGAGGGATGCTCTGTGACTTCTATATTTAGGCTGTGAAAAGGGATACAGCTTCTGCCTGGCTCTGTGGAATCCTCCTCTTGGAAGCCAGCCCCTACTCTTTGAGGAAGTCCCAGGGGCCCATGGAGAGATACATGTGAAGAACTAGGGCCCCTGCCTCCTCAGCTCTGGCTGAGCTGCCAGCTGCCAGGCAAAATGAGCTTGCCAGTCAGGTGAGGGCGTCATCTTGGAAGCAGATCCCACAACACTCAGTCGAGCCACCTCAGCTGATCTGTGTGGAAAAACACAAGCCTTCCCATAATGCCCTGCCCAATTTGCAGATGTATGAGCCCAATAAATTACTGCTTTATTTTAAGCCACTACCTGTAGGGATATTTGCAACTGGAACAGAAAGCAAGGCACCGACATCAAAAATGATGTCTAGGAACTCAGAGGAAGTTTTTAGTTGGTTCCTTGCCTTTAAAGATGGAGTTTATCAAATGCGTGTTTGGTACAGAAGGTCAAGTAAGAATGTCTAGTCAGAGAGTTTATCCTTGTCATTTGTTGGAAAAATGCAACATGTACTGACTTTGGCCAGGGACTCCAGAGAGAAGGGGGAATTCTGTGAAGATAGAAGAAAAGGGAAAAGCTGAGAATATGGTGTGAGATTTGCATTAAACACAATAGTAATGATAATGATAATGATCATTTTGGGATTATATAATTCTACCTTTTTAAAAACTTCAAGGTATTAAGCAAACTTTTTAATAATACAGTGACATTACAGCTGGGGCCAGTAGAGTTGTCTCTCTCCCTCTCATTCTTCTCTCCCTCACTCAAAAACAAAAAACAAAACAAAAAAAGCTGAACATAGGAAATGGTATGATTCCTTTATATTCAAAGAACAGACCAGTCTTATGCTAGTCTGCAATTATTCCCATAAAGACTACAAATGAGTGACATCATTGTGTTTGTGTTTTTATTATATCACCAGTACCCTGTGCTAATATCTCTTATTAGGCAATAGTTTCTCCAAACAATTGCTCTATTTTCCCCACTCCTTTCTGCCTGCTCTCAGCCAGGCCCTCCCACTGCTGCTTCTCCATCCTTCCTGGGCTCCCTGACTGGCCAATTTCCATCTAAACCATTAAAACTGAAATAATTTTCAAGCCATCCCAACATGATGTTGATATTATTTATTACCTTCATGTGAAATATCCTCACCATGTCCCTCATTTATTCTCATAATAATGAACACTTGTTATAGTGACTGCTTACTATGCCACAGGTGTCTTGAGGCTGTCCTTAAAGTTCTCATTCTTCTCTGCTTGTCTGTTTTTATCACCCAATTCCTTGTTTTATAACCTAAATTATACCGATTCTTCTCTTCATGTCTCTTAATGGTTTTCCTTTTAATCTCACCCCCTATATTTGTCAAGAATTCTTTTTTAAATTAAGTCCCACTTTGCTGGGGCTTAGAACTCTCCCATGTAGCCATCTGAGATTTACTATCCTCTTTCTTTAATCACCTAGCAGAGTTATTACGCTTGTTTCTCTTCTACCTACTCTAGCAATCAGTGACGTCATGAAGTAATTTATCTTGTCTCTCCAAGAAAGAATCTAAATTATGTATTTCTTCAAGGCAGATGCTGTGACTAGTGTTTTAAATTCTTCTCATTTGTTCTATAATGTGGTCAGTGACAAAAGCATGTGACAAAAACTTAACAAAATGGAAAAACAAATGCCTTTATGATTAATCTGTTGAATTTGCAAATGAGTACTATTCTACATAGAAGAAAATAGATTATGGATATTAGAAATAGGTGTGATGCAAATGCATTCATTTTAATACATCTTATTTCTTATTTACATATATAAGTGGGTTGTTCTGAACTCTTCAATATTATAGGTACATGTAGAAGACAGGAGCTTCTAAAAATACAGTATTTTAAAAGGTAAATCAATAGCACATATGGTACTTAATTCTTAAATGTTAAATTCTAGAATGATTCCCAATCTCTTCAGATTTGTTCATCAATAAAATATAGTACTCAAACTTACGTGACTAAATTACATGTTTTGGAAACTAACAGCAATAAGATGTTGCAGAACTGTGAGATCACGGAGCTTATAAACTGGTTATTTTTCGTCACCTATAGATGTGGCTCACATAATTTTCTGTCCTCACTTTTCACCTTATGTATCCTCATCTATTAGTGGGCTTCCCAACAATTTTCCTGTTTCTTCTCATTATGTATAGTTGCTTCCCAGTGTTGTTGAAAGTGGTGTTGAAAAGAGGACAAGCATTGTCAGCTGGTGATGGTGATGGCTGCCCACAGCCTGAGAAATGAGGCCGAGACGGGCACTCAACGTGCTCCACACTGGATCCCCCCCTTCATCTGAATGGGTCACAACATTCTTGCTAATCTTCTACACCCGAACTTGGAAGGCCACCTCAGTCAAAAGACATCTTCTACTTGCTATTTAATGAAAGGGGCACTTAGGGAGCAGAACCCAAAATAAGGGACGTTAAACTACTTGTATTTTTAAATTTCTTGAGTAACTGAGACTGAACTGGTTTCTTTTGTTAATGGCACAAAGTGAAGCCCAGATTTCATGGCAGCCTCGGGACTGGTGGTCTGCTGTGGGAATGGATGTGAGCCTCAGGTCAGGGCTTTGGTGGGGAGCCTTCCAGTGTGCCTAGAGGAGCATGGCTGTAGCTCATTGACTGGTACATCCGGACACAGGCAAGAGATTCCAGGTCAGTAGAATCTGCCTTGGATGTGGCAGTGCGATTTTGGACATGACATCCGAAAGAGGGCTGGATGTGATAAAGTCTGACTGACAATTTGTCCTTATGTCGCATCGAAATTCATGTAAACTAGTTCGGATGGGCAGCTGAGCATAATCATTAAGAACTACACTGTCCAACATGGTAGCTACTAGCTACATATGGCTACTGAGCTCTTGAAATGTGGCTAGTTTAAAATGGGATGTGCTGTAAGCAGTGACTTAGTTCAAAGGAAAGAATTGAACATAATAATTTTAACAACGAATGCATGTTGAAAAGATATTTTAGATATATTGGGTTAAATGTATCATTAAAATTAAAAATTCACCTGTTTCTTTTTTGCACTTTAAAATGGTTACCAGAAAATTTTAAATCCCCTGTGTAGCTCAAATTTTATCTTGTTGGGTAGTGACCATCTGGAGATTTCTAGTAAGGCAGGCCTGGCTTTGAGTCTTGGCTCTGCTCCATTGAAGTCATTGAATTTCTCTAAGTCTCAAAACCTGTCTTGCATTATAATAGTACTCACCATACTGTTTTGATGAAGATTAATTGAGATAATGTTGGTAAAGCACTTGGCAAATTACCTGGTACAAAATAAATACTTAATAAGTGTTTAAATGAAATCCTAACACTAATATTCTAGAAATCAAGATTTTCCTTTACTTACCATCCATGTGTCACTAAAAGACTCACTTATCCTCTCTGTTCCTCAGTTTAGTCACATATACAATTATGGGTTGGTGTAAAATATTTTCAATTAATTATCTCAAAACATTTGGTCTATCATCAGTGTATTGGTAAGTTCATCAGAGTAGTGGTAAGGTGTGTGTTACTTAAGAGGAGACAGGAATGCAATGATGAGTAAGACACTATAGTAGAAATCAGTTTTATTTGTGCAGTCCGCTCTGCTCCCCTTTCTGGAAACTTCCTTTCTACCATCCCCATAGTTACAGTCAGAGCAGCCACATTAATACAACATGTCTGTGCCCTGGTCACAGTTGACGGGTGGAGGAGTGGGCACTTCCAGGCAGGATCAGGCTCTCCTGGGAATTGTACCTGAAACTAGGAGATTCCAAACCAAACTGTCTTATTCATGAGTGGAGGTGATGTCAGCTGGAGAGGTTAACAGCAGTGACCGCTTCCACTTCTGTGGACAGCTCGTCCATGGTAACAGCAAAGAATGAAGCAGAGGCTCAGAGAGAAGCAGGCATATGAGAAAAAAAAGGGGACCTCCTAGTTGCTTATAATGCTTCAGTCCTCCATTTGGTCCATTCCCGAGGATGGGCTGCATCTCTTCCCTGTATTGTGGGAGCTATCCCCAGATTCTTAAAGCAGAACAAAACTCTCTTTGCTGATTTAGTTCAAAAAGGCTTCCTTTACTTGTAACCTAAGTAGTTTTAACTAATTTAGACATGGTCTAAGCTCATGGTCTAATGGGGGAAACAGGCTCACAAACCAGTCACTTAATACACTGTAAGATTTTACAAGAGACCATAGAAAGGAGAACAAGAGACTGCCTGACAGAGGTAGGGAAGTGCCAAAAGTAATGTTTGAGGTGGGCTTAGGAGAATGAAGGGGGCTTCTCCTGGTGGAAAAGGAAGAGTGGACATTTCCAGGCAGAGGCAATACAGACATGAAGCATAAAAGAGGCAAATACAAATATAAAGCTTAAAGAGGCAAATACAGGAATCCAGCATGAATTACATTGGTGAAATGGAGAAGCAGATTAGTTACTGGATAAAAGGATCTATTGGGATCTTTCAGGGTCTAAATTTACACTTAATTCCTAACATCCCTGGAATATATGACAGAATGGCAAGGAGACAAACAGTGACCTTGGAGTAAGGAGATGTGGCTCTTGTCCCAATTCTGATACAGATCAACGGTGTCACCTAGGGTAATTCACATCACTTCTCTGGGAATTGGTTTCCTCGTTTGATAATATGAGGAGGTGGATTACATTATCTTTGGGGTCCCTTCCAGCTCAAAATTCTGTAATCCTGCAACTAACATACAAAAACTTTGTCACTGCTGACAAAGCATTTCTACTAGATTTGACTGGGGCCATGATTTAATTTAGATATGTTTCCTTTCCTGTCAAAACAGTGTGATATGATATATGCTACATCCAAGAAGTCTTGGCCCAAATACTTATTTCATAAATAGGAAATTATGAAAGTGAAATTCAATAACTAGCAACAGCCCTGAGAATGATGTAGTTACAGTCATTCAATGCTTTACTTTCTCCACCTGTGCAATGGGCCCAAAGAAATTTGTCATATATCTGGATATTGCAAAGATAATGAATGGTTGAGTTCCTTGAAGGAAAGAAACATTCCTATTTGAATATGAAAAACAAACAGTATTTCCCACAAGGATGTTTCTAAGAATGCTTTTATAAAAACTGCAGCTATTTAAAGATATCATAGTAGGTGATAGAAATGGCAGATTTGCAAAAAATCACATACTTCCAAGTACATGTGTTTCTTTCATGTGTACCTTTTATATTCCCTTCCACCTGTCTTTGCATATCAGAAAAGGGAATGCTTATTCTTTCTCATCACACACCTGTGACGATCTTTTGGTAAGTTGGTCTGAAGTTTCTTCTATTTACATGCAGGACAAATACTCCCTGGGAACAGGTGACACACTTGTCATTTCCTGGACACAACTGTTACCAGGCTGGTGGCATTGCTGCCTGGCATGGGCTTCTAGCCAGGAGAATGGGAATTAAAGGTGTAGGTGAAGTTGAATAATAAGTGAAATAATTACATCACAACAATGAGTTAGCAGATGAGTAGAAAAGGGAAGCAGCACATTTACTGTGTCTATGATGTGTGTAGCTTTATGTTCACTGTGCTCTTATGAGACCTCTTTCAAAATACATTGATTCCCAAGTGTGGGTTTTGCTGTTGGTAAAGTGCTATTTCTCCATATTATCATAACCAACACATCAACTAGGAAACCATGGTTTATAGTGAAATTCCCTGGTACAGACAACCCATTCTTTCCAGGAGTGCCTCTTTCTCAGGTGACTCGTCCACATACTTGATGCTCAGATAATTGGAATGTTAAGTGCGCCAGGATGCCTTCTCTCCACCAGGCCAGGTAATCAGCTGCAAGTATGAAGACTTTATAGGCTATCATAGAGTCTGTCATACTTCAAAGCATCTTTGTATGTTTTTATTTACAATCGATTATTATTTTTGTCAGAGCTAATCTTACCAGGTGAATCTTCTGGTTACTGTTAGTAATAGAGATGATCTGTCAGTAATACTAGATTTGTTAATATGGACAAAAACTAATAAAATTAGAGGAAAGCATCTGAGGATTTAAGAGATTAAGCAATTAAATTTAGACTGAATAAATGTAAGTATGATAAATTGGTAGATGGTAAAGTTTATAAATGGGATGTTTACCTGAGTTAGCAAACTCTGGAAAGATACGACCTTTTAAAAAAATTTCAGATAAGCAATGGGTAATATTCATAGAAGAGAATAATTCTAAGAATATCAAAAGTGAAATACAAGGGCTGATCCAAGAAAACAATTTTTATACTTATATTTGTGTTATGAGATAGCCAGTGGTAACAATTAAATACTCTATATCTACTGTGCTTGGTTGGAACAAACAGCACTTAAAAAAATCTGCATGAAAGTTTTCGAGATTTGTTTTATCTGGTTTTACTTGGTTTTAGTTTTCTCATGGTAGACTACTAATATTGTATATTTGGAAAGGTTTCTGGGATGATGGTAAAAGTGACTATCCTATGATTGGAAAAGAAGGAAATCTATGTTGTGGCAGATACTACACTGAACATTTTCATATACATAGGCTTAGGTTCAGACAGTTTAGGTTGCCAAACTATTACCCAATCAATAAGTGATAAGGATCATAATTCTGAATCCAAGTCCAGCTGACTTTCCTTATATTTGAGAGGGCAATGCAATTCATATTCAATGACCCCTGTGAGTTCAGTATCCATAGTGATTCTGCTATATCATAGTGGATTCTCAAAATCTGCTTTTTAATGATGGGGATAGATGAGTTTATAAATTCCTATTACCTGCTCCCCCATCTTCCACTGTTTGCAATTCTCCACCTCACACTAGCCTCTCAAAGGTTAGGATAGGAACCATATCTGTGCTCACTAACCATTTCATGAAGACAATAGTGTGCAGACAAAACTGTAGAGAGCAGAATTAGGACAGTGAATAAACTCAGTGTAAGGAGAACTTTTTTAAAAAAGCGAGAATCTTCAATAATTTGTTGCCACTTGAGATAGTATGCTCCCCCGACTGAAAAAGAAATCCAGTAAATTAGCCCTTAGCAAAACAATAGAGGGAGTCTGTGTTGGAACAAGTTTGGCTTAATGGCATCTAAGTCACTTGTTGATTCAGTGAACTAGGGAGAGATGAATTGCTGTGAGAAATTATAAGAGCACAACCCTTTCCAATTTGGAGCTTCCTTGTCCTGCATTTTCCACCCCAGTCACCCACTGCCACCCAAAGTTGTAAGTGAAGCAGCTGCCGAGCAGCACTGCACTCAGGACAGAAGGGCTCTGCAGGTCGCAGGTCACTGCTGACTTTTCCTTCTATCACAAACAGTATCCGAGTTCAACAAACTTTAATCACAGTACTCGTGATGCCTCAGGCACTGAGATGAATGCTGGGTGAAATAAAAGAAACAAGCCTTCCAGGTCTCATTATCTAGTGAGTGAGACTGAGATGAATTACCAATGGAAAAGTAGCATGTTTTCAAAGGGCTAAAATTGGGAAGGCACTCAAATTTTAATTCCCATATGATCTCTACAAAACTGCTTAACTCTGGGAATGTTCTTTTCTCTATGGAATGGGCATGGTTAATGATGACTTTCTCTGCAGAATTATTGTGTTGTGTAAATACCCCCTTGGTATTGCATATAATACTCATTTTCTGTAGTCTTTAATTGAGAGGAAAGAATTTGGTCTTGGGTGAGAAAATGGAAGGGAAGGAAACCTACCAAATACAGTGTTATAAGTAACCATTCAAATATTTCTTGAATAGCTTTCCAATATTTAATTTAAAATTTCAAGTCCTTATTGATAAGGACTCTTTTTTGTTCAGATGATAAAACTGAGACCCAGAAAAATCATTGCTAAGTGCCACTCAGCTAATGAGTGGCCAAACTAGGCTTAGTTGGATTCAGATCTTCTGACACTGGCCCCACTATTATAAATCTAGTTTCCTGTCTAAAGATACTGGGATTGTCTTGATTTGCCAGATTGCATTTTCTACTTAGAGTAGAAAAACAAGTATAGCAACAAGTGTTTACATTGGTTTTTGTGTCCTCTTCACTTCTTTTCTCAATTCATTTTTGTTCACATAACATATTGACAGCTGAATGAAGCATGATGCATCTAGAAAATAATTATTAAGTACTTCTGTATTTAAGCACGCCTATAGAATTTTGTTAGTGAATGTGCTGTCATATACTTCCTAGCAGTTGTTAGCAAAATAAGGAAACAAAAATTAATTTAATCTTATGTATACAATTCTCTTTGAGGTAATCCAGATTCATTTCCATCAATATAAATATATTCACATAGATTGTATATTCATAAACTGGATTTCTTAAGAGCATGTGAGTTCAGATCAAATATATTCTATACATGCCAATGGAGGTTCCTCAAAAAATTAAATACCATTAGACCCAGTAATTCCACTTCTGGGAATTTACATGAAGAAAACAAAATCCCTGATGTGAAAAGATACATGCACCCTATGGTTATTGTCTCATTATTTACAATAGCCAAGATATGGAAACAACCAAAGTGTTCATCAATAGATGAATGGATAAAGAGGATGTGGTATATATACACTATGAAATATTATTCAGCTATTAAAAAAAATAAATCCTGCCATTTGCAACAACATGGATGGACCTAGAGGGTATTATGCTCAGTGAAATAAGCCAAGTAGAGAAAGCCAAATACCATATGACTTCACTTATTTGTGGAATATGAAAACAAAATGAACAAAATAACAGTAGACTCATGGACACTGAGAAGTGACTGACTGGTGGTTACCATGGGGGAGGAGTTAGGTGGATAGGTATGGAGGGTGAGAAGGGTGATGGGGATAAAAGGGCACCAAAATTATCAATCATAATATTAGTTGGTCATGGGGATGGAAGTGCAGCATGGAGAATATAGCCAATGATTCTTAACATTTTCCTACGTTGACAGATAGCAACTGTACTATTCGGGGTGAGGATTTAATATTATGGGTAAATGTTGAACCACTGTGTTGTATATTTAAAACCAAGATAAGTTTGTATATCAATGATACTTCAATAAAAAAAGAAAATATTCTATACATGTTAAAGAACAAAAAATTCCTGGTCGTTGAAGTCTGAAGTCAATAAAGGAGTAATTTGGAATTTAAATCATAACATCTCTAGACAATAAAACATAATGAATAAATATACATATAATGCATGTTACCTTCATCCCTTATTTTGATTGGTTTGTTTTGGATTACACGTGAATGAATTTGCGGTTCCCCTAGTCCAAGAGGAAAATTTCTTTTTCTGGTTCCGTCCTCCTTGAGCAACTGTGGTAAAAATTTCTCCTATGCAAAAGCACACATAAGCTGATATTAATATCAGTGATGTACTCCCAATAAGCAAATTCCCCAATGGTGAGCTGGAATGCTACACAGCTTTTCTCACATTCAAGAAAGCATATTTGCATGAAAGTTGTATTTTTAAACTAACAAATTGAATTCTCTTTATCCATCTGTCATCTATCAATCTATTATCTATTGTTAAAATAAAAATAAGTGGTAACCAACTTTGAAAATTCCCTGGACAAACAAAACCAGATAGACCATACAAATTAAGCTTAATTTCATTTATTTTTGCAAGGTTAACGTGACCTGGGTTATTCTTGCTTATGCCTCTGAAAATAAACAAAGCTTGAACTGCTTCCCAAGGTTGACATGAGGACACCACTGACCAACTGCCTATCATTTAAGAAAATCCTATTATAACCAATCACTGTGAAGAATAAACAACCACTGCTTTCTTGCTATATGAGCTTCTTTATAACAATATATCCCTAAGCCTCATTTCATATCTTGGTTTGAGTGCTTCTGGTTTACAAAATGTCCTGGTGGTGTGGGCACAATAAACTTTTACTAATTATTATTTTGGCAATTCATTGGTTTTATTTCTGTTATTTGTGAACTTTTGACTCTATTTAACTCCATGCATCCATGCATCCATCTCTATCATTTTCAAGCATTAGCCTATTAGCTATTCTCAACAATTAACTTCAGAAGTGATCAGCTATATCCAGGTGCCAAGACATTTGCTGGGATTACTCCCTTCTCAGAGGGAGGGTATACAGGCACACGTGAAGCGCAGTGGATTAGCCACTGAGGTGACATGTCGATTTCTGATGGCCAGCTCTACCAGGAACATTTGTATTATCTGATATTGCCAGGACTAGAAGTCTTAAAACATGTGAAGACACTTGATACACTATCAATTTTTTTGTGTATTTTAAAATTTGTATGTGTAGATCAATGTTCAAAACGTTTTAGGGTCACATTTTTACTGATTAATCTGTAGTGTAGATGTGGGGTGAGTAATGATTAATATCATCACTTCATTTAATTTTTTTATTGATTCAAAGATTCTTGAGTCCCTATGGATGCTGCAGACCACACCCTGGCACACTGCGTGTGGTCAGTGGGATGGTGAGGTAGACCTGGTGGGGGTACACCCTTGGCCACTGCCCAGCAGGGTCAGGCCACTTTTCCTCTGGGTGTCTACTTCCTCATCAGGAAAATGAGGAAAAGTGTGGTGAGAATTGAAGGAGATAATGTGTGGAAAGTGCCTTCCAAATTCCTGGCACACAGTATGTTCTTTGTAATAGTAATAATAATTATTATTATTGTTATTATTTTATATAATTCTGTTAATTCACATCAGGATATAATCAGCAAGGCAGCCAAAAAATGATTTTGGATTTTTCCTCCTTTTCTTCTCCACAAAAGGTAAGAAGTTCAAAGTTCACAGAGTACCAGAGGTACGTGTCAAGCCTGACTAAAGAGATTGTCATGTGAATTCCAAAGGATATTCTTTCAAAAACAAACTAGCTTCTCTGGATCACACCTGAGGAAGTCACAGACACACAAGATTCCCCATTGTATAATACTGCTTTGCTATATTGATTGGTTTTACTAGCTTAACCTTTCTGAGTCTGTTACTCTTTCATAAATGTTGTTAGTGTTTGGTGTACTAGATGTTAAATGGATAGTACAGTATATTGATTCTGAATCTAATTTTGGTTTCCAGGGTATGAGGATAACTGAAACTGGCATTTAGAGCATTCCAATACTGCATGAGAATTCTCTAAAATATTTTTGCCTGAAAAAAAGACATTGTAAGTACATTTAAAGAATTCCTAGTAAAATTAAGTCTAAACAAATTTTTTGTTATTGACAATATCATTAGACAGCATCGAAGAACTAAATTTATTCCGATAATCATTACAATGATGAAAAAATTCCTTGCTTCAATAATTGATTTATGCATCATTTAAATGTACAGAGTAGTTCCAATATAATTTCTTATTAACTCTAATGACGAATTTTAAAGTAGCATGGCTCTGAAATAAAGATGAAAATTCTCCATACAACTTATTGCATTTAAATGGATTTAATATTTAATATTTAAAAAATCATTTGCTGTAAATAGCCATCATGAATCACTGCAAATATACTAAGATGTAATTAAACGCTTTTTTCTTTTTAAATGCATCTACTTGTTTCATAATAAATTATTTTTGTACTCCTTCTTTTAAGCTGTGCTAGTATTTTGAAATAGTTTTTAATTATGAAATAACATCAACTGTAAAAGTCAGCAAATTTCTAAAAATATATCCTCTTAGGCAAATTCAAAATAACTGAATTATTATTTAACATTTGCTTTTATGTTGCAATTTTTAAAACCATGTTAGGAAACACCAGGTTTCTAAGAAATCTGCCTTTTCCTCTTGAGTCAGGAGCAAGATCCTTTACTTACAGAGCTTTTACTAGATAAGATTGTACACACAAAGAAACTACTCTTTGACTTTATTCTGTACTTGAAATTTCCTGGTGTGACAATATGTGTCATCAACTGGAAATAGAGACAGGATTAATACAGTTTCTACTGCTAGATCCAGAAATCAGTTACCAAGGAGATAGTAGTCGGAGCAGCTGCCAGGGGATCTGGGAGTTCCGGGTCTGTCCTGTGGCACTGTTAAACTAGGGGGTGTAGGGAGTCATGTGCAGTCACTTTAGCTGAGGTCCCATCAGAAGTTTGGGGAGTGTGGGCTGTTAGCAGATTCTCTTTGGCCCTTAAGAATGTAACCAATAACTCACTCACATACACACACAAACAAATGTGCAAGATCAACCAATAAAAATATATCTGAGTCCTGAGACAACTCTAATCCATACCCTACAAAGAATAAATGTATTTTGAGTATACTACAACTTGTCAGGAGAGCAGCATGTCTGCCTGAGTTCAGGCAGTTCCTGAAGTGCTTATGAGCTCAGGATGTAGCAAGGAGGGTCCTGAAAGAGGAACCACAAGACCTAGTTTGGATTTAGTTACTCACTTGACAGTAAGTAACTTCTTAAGACCTCAGTTTTCTCATCTGTTTTAGAAGAATGCAAATTTTCTGACAGATTCTTTGGGTTGACAGAATGGCCACATGAGTTAATGCTGGTTAAAGTTAGACCGATTATATTACTTTATCACCTAAACCAGGACACTGAGACTGAAGGAGGAGGACACTGATAATTGCACTGCAGAAACCAGGACTCGCTGGCACACAGAGACATGTTCATTGTAGGCATAGCACTTTTAAAACAAGAAAGCACTATTTATCAATAAAATCTGATAATAGTGGTGGTGATGGTATCTGAAGCCTAGCTTCCAACCCCAATTTGTCAACGTACAGTGAGCTTTCCTGAAACATCACAGTAACAACTGCAGTCCACACCCCCTGTGACGTTTATAGTGGTTCACACTGGAGCATGTGTATTCACATGAAATGGTATTTCTGAAAAAAAATTTCCTAACAAATTTTTTTAAATTTGAAATAACTTTATGTTTCAAAATCTTACAGAATAGTTTTTTTTAAAGCATTAATCTCTGCTGTTTCTAAAGCAATAATAAGCAAAGCTCCTTTCTCAATTTTTCCTTTTAAAACAGCCTTTCAAGTAATGTAATCAGAAATGATGGATGAGGATATCTTTGTATTTTCCCAGTTTAATAGAGCTCATGGAGAAAAAAGAGGTTGTATGCTATTTTTCAAGGTTATTATTGTAGTTATTATTAATTTTGGCCTAGAAAATGAGTCTATTGAGTTGAATAATCTTGATGTTTACTTAGAGAAAATAATTTTTCATTACCAAACTATTTTCCGTCTATGTCTCTGTTGTCCTTGGAGAAGTGAGAATGAGGTGGATAAAAATGCTGTATTCTTGCAATTGTTTGCTGTAATTCCAGAGACAAAAAACATTATTTATTGAAGTTTGTATTATTTAATTAATCTTGTGCAATGTGAAAAAATTCAGATCAGCTAAAGTTGGCATTTTTACTTCAACAAAACTATCATAAAAGATTTGTTCTTTTATAACATTTTGGTTATAGACATTATAACAACATTGTCATAACATTCAGTTATAACAACATAAAGCTAGTTGTTAGAATCGGTGCTATCAGAAAATCTGACTAAATAATGGACTTACTGGTTATCGAACCTTTCTTCTTAAGAATAGGTGGCCTAAATTTAGGATTATCTATTTGACATAAGGAATATACTGTTTTTCCTATCACATGCAGCAGGACGGTGTCTACAACAAGTGCCTTAGCGTATACTGAGTAAGAGAATGGGAACAAATTATATTACCAAACACAAGAGAGAGAACATTCACCTGCTTGATTGCAAATTGCAAAAATTTAGTAACAGTTTTGGAATTAGAGACTTCTTTTTAATAAAAAAATTAAAAATCATTTGAAGTAATACATAATAGAAACACTAAGTTAAACATCCAAGAATCTCTTTCTCCTAATTTCTCGGATTCATTTTCTCTTGGTGCATACATATAAAAATTCTTCCTCAGTCCTATCTGAAAACAAAGCTAGAATTATTAAGACTTGTCACCTGAATCATGCAAACACGGATGGTCATTCTAGAAAAAGGCAACATTTCACTGACATTTGAAATTCGATTGGAAATTCTACACTTTAAATAGAAAAGAGGTGGTTATATTGAGCCACAGATTTTATAAATAGGTACGTTTTATAAATGGGTACACTGGGTCCCTAAAAAAATGGCCTGTACTTTGTGGAATTTGTTCTTCAAAATAAATTACATGCCATATAACATAAGGGCCTATCACACCTCATATTGTTTCTGAAAGAAGAATGAGTCATGTGCATACTAAAGTATGTTTTAGGTAAAAAAGGATATAAGCTACAGTGCAGTTGTGTGACTTTAGTAACCCTTGAGATTTTGTTTACATCATAGATAGTCATAACAGAAGTGGATTTTGCAGTTTTTTCCCCTAATTTCAGCTTCACTGTGCCATCAGTTCATATAAACAGTGATATTTATCTTAGAATTTTTCACATAATTATGAGTTTTGATGAAGAAACAGTATATATTTAGAATATGTTTTATTCACGGATTGTATTTTTAAATTTTCTGTTCTTAATTTGAAAAGCATGAAGTTTCAGCATCCCATAGTTTGAATACTAATGACACTAAAATTGTATTAAATTTTCTCTGTATATGTAGCCCTTGGTTTTCTTTTAAAAAGCATCTTGCAGTTGTGAGGGAAAAAATGTAAATTGTTGTACAGCAATGAAGAGAGGTTCACAGTCTTATCTACTTCTTATTACACAGCAGCTGGCATTTCCAGAGTACTTGCTGATTGCTATGCCCTGTACTCACTGTTGGCTCAGGAATAGGTTCAGTTGATTCTCACCCAACTCTCTAAGTTTGCTCCAACTATTATTCCCCTTTAACAGATAAAGCAACTAAGACTCAGAAAGGTTAAAAACTTACTCAAGCCCCATATGTATTAAATGTTGGAAAACGTATTGGGTCCAAAACAGTCTGATTCTAATGCCTGAGCATTGGCCTATAGAAGAAGCCTTCTTAGGAATTACTTAGTTAAAACACTTTAGGAGAAGAATCATTAAAAGTGTTAGACATACACACATAAGATCCTCTAATTTAAAATATATAAACATATGCATTGGCTGTTTTATTTTGTTTTTTGATGTACAGTGAGTGTTTTCTTTGAGGATGGATCAACTGACTGAAATTTCACAGACTTTCCTTGTATAAACCACTCCACTCTTTACGATCTTGAGTTTCAGTATCTAAGTGGTGCAAAAATATTTGTAAAGGAATATAAGTGAATCTCTATTCTAGATTCTTCCAAATTTTTGTTTTTAATATTCTATAGTTGTCTCATCCACACCTAAATGCACAGCAATTACTTTTTGTAAAAAGCAATCTGTCTTTAGCCAGTTTAACATATTCATCATTTTGATTTTCTTAAGAGCTCTCTTTATGTACTTATGTTTAATTACTTCATGTATTTAAAGTTATGAAATTACAATAACTACTACCAACATAAGAAGGAAGATTAGAAATGAAAATAGTACACCTTGAGAATTATAAAATTCAACTGGCATTCAACACATTTTGGGGTCGTCAGTTTGTATGTTTTAAAAAAAGAATGAAGACTCTCCATTCTCTTCCTGGCTATAGTTAGGCTGTATAAACCCCTTGTCCTTTGTGTAGTATTCTAAGAATATCTTGGAATGAAAGAAGTTGTATAAATACAAAGTAGGAAAAAGGCAATCTCAAGATTACAAACTGTCCCAGTGTGATAATACATGATCTAATTATTGTTATTATGAATAACATGTGCTCATTGAAATTTTTATATATAATATATAAATACATATATTTATACACACACATAATTTTTGTGTGCTTTTATATTTTCCTAAAAATCTTCTATTCAGGAACAAAAAACATGTTGCAAAAGTGTTAAGGGCTCTGAAATTCATATGGAACCACAAAAGACCCCGAAAAGCCAAAGCAATCCTGAGAAGGAAGAATAAAGCAGGGGCGATCTCGCTTCCCAACTTCAAGCTCTACTACAGAGTCAGTAATCAAGACAATTTTGTCCTGGCACAAGAACAGACCCATAGATCAATGGAACAAAATAGAGAGTCCAGATATTAACCCAAACATATATGGTCAATTAGTATATGATAAAGGAGCCATGAATATACAATGGGGAAATGACAGCCTCTTCAACAACTGGTGTTGGCAAAACTGGACAGCTACATGTAAGAGAATGAAACTGGATCACTGTGTAACTCCATACACAAAAGTAAACTCAAAATGGATAAAAGACCTGAATGTAAGTCACGAAACCATAAAACTCTTAGAAGACAACATAGGCAAAAATCTCTTGGACCTAAACATGAGCAACTTCTTCATGAACATATTTCCCCGGACAAGGGAAACAAAAGCAAAAATGAATACATGGACTGCATCAACTAAAAAGCTTCTGTATGGAAAAGGACACTATCAATAGAACAAAAAGGCATCCTATAGTATGGGAGAATACATTTGTAAATGACATATCTGATAAAGGGTTGACATCCAAAATATATAAAGAGCTCATGCACCTCAGCAAACAAAAATAAAATAATCCAATTAAAAAATGGGCAGAGGATCTGAACAGACACTTCTCCAAAGAAGAAATTCAGATTGCCAATAGGCACATGAAAAGATGCTCCACATCGCTAATCATCAGAGAAATGCAAATTAAAACCACAATGAGATATCCCCTCACACCAGTTAGGATGGCCACCATCCAAAAGACAAACAACAACAAATGTTGGTGAGGATATGAAGAAAGGGGAACCCTCCTGCACTGTTGGTGGGAATGTAAATTAGTTCAACCATTGTGGAAAACAGTATGGAGGTTCCTCCAAAAACTAAAAATAGAAATACCATTTGACCCAGGAATTCCACTTCTAGGAATTTACCCTAAGAATGCAGGAGCCCAGTTTGAAAAAGAGATATACACCCCTATGTTTATCACAGCACTATTTACAATAGCCAAGAAATGGAAGCAACCTAAGTGTCCATCAGTAGATGAATGGATAAAGGAGATGTGGTACATGTACACAATGGAATATTATTCAGCCATAAGAAGAAAACAAATCCCACCATTTGCAACAACATGGATGGAGCTAGAGGGTATTATGCTCAGTGAAATAAGCCAGGTGGAGAAAGACAAGTATCAAATGATTTCACTCATCTGTGGAGTATAAGAACAACAAAAAACCTGAAGGAACAGAACAGCAGAATCACAGAACCCAAGAATGGACTCACAGTTACCAAAGGGAAAGGGACTGGGGAGGGTGTGTGGGAAGGGAGGGATAAGAGAGGGAAAGGGGCATTACAATTAGCACACATAATGTGTGGGGGGCACGGGGAGGGCTGTACAACACAGAGAAGATAAGTAGTGACTGTATAGCATCTTACTACGCTGATGGACAGTGATTGTAATGGGGTATGTGGTGGAGACTTGATAATGGGGGGAGTCTAGTAACCATAATGTTGCTCATGTAACTGTACATTAATGATACCAAAAAAAAGAAAAAAAGTGTTAAGGGCTGAAAAATATAACTGAATAAATTATGTTTCTTCATTCTAACTATGATTTTTTTAAACATGAGAATGTTTAGCAGTTTTTTACAGACCAATCTTTTATGCCATATATTACATTAAAATGACGTGGTAGTTAAAACACATTTTAACTAAGGTATATATTTTTGACTTGATAAAACAATTTGAAAGATGTCAACTCAAAACACATAATGCTGATTACTTTAGTAAAATAAAATGGAGGCTCTTTTATTTTAATAAGAAAAAAGTGCCAGGCCTAAAGTCACACCTTCCTGTGCATCTAACAGTAGTCTCATTTTATCATATTTTAAAAATCCACACCTCGTATTTTCTGTTACCTTATATGGATGGTGCTAATGACACACGTAGTAAACCTTCTCTTAGCCTTGTAGTTGAACAGGACTTGTTTAATTTCAACTGTCAAACAATGTGGAAAAATAATTCTAGTAACCCTAGGAGTTAAAATATGTTAGAATTATGAAACTAAATGTTTCACAAACAACAGTAATTTATTGAATGTATTCTCTGCCTGTGTAAAATTAAAAGTGCACAATATACCCATTTGGGAAGCCTGACGACCTACTTTTTTGAGAGGTTTAAAAGAAAGTTTTAAAAAGTTTCTTTTTAAAGGGTAAAAGAAGCAAAAACATTGGGAATAAGGTGCATTGTACTTACAAGGTGTCGAAAAGAACCATTCCTTATTATATTTCACAAAATATTTTCTCAGTGATTTAAATTAAACCTGTATGTTTAATCATCAAAATAATTAAAATGTAAATACAGTGAAATACTCTCCCTTGCCCTTCCTTCTTAATCCCATAACCCTTGATTATCTAGTGTAAATGATGTGCTGTGTATCGTTTTTGGTGCCTTTTCCTCTTCATTTACTAAGTTGCATATTGACATAAATATTAACATTGTTTTATATTGAGCTCTCTGAAGACAGGATGTTGCATGCAGAAGGTTCACTGGGGAGAGCTCTTGGGAGATGCACTTCTAAGCAAGTGGGGAAGGCCACAGGGGCAGGGGGATGAGCTGACCAAAATGAAACTGCAACTGAGACTGAGGCCTCATCAGACCCAGGAAAATCCTCCAACTCCAAGGAAACTGTTGGAATTGATACAGGAGGCCTAGGATTTTGTATCCTCACATCTGCCTGTCACATGGATCTTCACAGTAGCTAACCCCTGGGAGGAGGTGCAACCTTGGGTAGTTTTCTCTGAAGGACAAAACTTGGAGCCATGATCAGTTGATACCCTAGCAACTGCGGTCTGGTGTTACAGAGGGAATTTGGGTGGAGTATTCCACAATATCCTCTATGTTTTTATATACAACTGAGATTTCTGTTGAGTTCATAAAAAATATAATCACATATACATGATCATCAGCTATTTGCATTTTGATTTAACCATGCCATATGGACAGCCTTCTAAGTGAACTTATATACACCTATCTCATTCTTGTTCGTGGCTGCACAATTTTCATTATAAGATTATACATTTAATTTGTTTCTACTTTTTTGTTTTATTTGTTCTTTTTGAATGCAAATAATGCTGCAATATTTTTTACAAGGTTTTCTGAATTTCTATTTTATTCATAATTCTGCTGAATTATTTTAAAATAAGTAATTATATTTCTAAATATGTAGCCTAATTTAATTAATGACATTATTAATTGTTAGGTATTATTGAATTAACAATTTAAATAATTATTTTATTTCACATATAATTAATTTGTTATGATAAATAAAGTCCCAGAACTTCAACTGCTGAGTCAAATGATAGGTACATGGGTTTAAATAAACAATGTTAGTTTATCTTACTAAATTGTCATAGTAATGCATGCCACTATCAAAAGTATTTAAAATTGCATACAGTTTTCAACATAAATATTTTTTGTCAATCATGACTGGGTAATATTATCTGATTGGGTTTTTAATTGCCATTTTCTTGACCACTAAAAAAGTTGTGTTTTTTTTATGTATTTATTTCTTTACTGGCTATTTCTTTCCTCTTTTTTTGACTGCCTATTCATTTTCTTTTCTATTTTTGTCTTTTTGTGGTTGTTTTTGTTTATCTTGTTCTTATTAACATATTCCATGTGTTTTAATATTTTCTTCTACTGAATTGCTTACATGATTTTGCTTTTGCTAAGTTCTTTAGAGAAACATAAGACAGAAAGAGATTTATTGTAGGGAAAGGATCATGTAGTTAGGGAGGCCAAGATGTCCCATGATTTGCCACCTGCAAGCTGGAGAATCAGATGGGCTGGTGCTATAATTTAGCCTTAGTGCAAATGCTTGAGAATCAGATGGCTGATAGAGTAAGTCCTGGTCTAAGTTCAAAAGCCTGAGAATCAGAAGCACTGATGTTCAAAGACAGGAGAAAATGGTTGTCTCAGCTCAAGCAAAGAGAACAGATTCACCCTTCCTCTGCCTTTTTGTTTATTCATGCCCTCAGGGATTGGACGATGCCATCTGCACTGGAGGGGGTGATCATTATTCAGCCTACAGATTCAAATGTTAATCTCTTCTGGAAAAACCCTCACACACACTCCAAAATATTTCATATTTTACAAGCTATATGGGCATTCTTTATCCCAGTCAAGTTGATATATAAAATTAACCATTACAGTATTGTTTTAGAAAGAAAGGACTCACATTTTATGCCTTTTGGATTTTTTTATTTTGGTTAAGAAACCTTCCTGCTGAGTTGCAGTACTTGTATCAGACAAAATAGACTTCAAAACAAAGAAAGTAACAAGAGACAAAGTAGGACATTACATAATAATAAAGGGGGCAGTTCAACAAGAGGACATAACCATTATAAATATCCATGCACCGAACAGAGCAGCACCTTCATATGTGAAACAAATACTAACAGAATTAAAGGGGGAAATACAATGCAATTCATTCATTTTAGGAGACTTCCACACACCACTCACTCCAAAGGAAAGATCAACCAGACAGAAAATAAGTAAGGAGACAGAGGCACTGAATAACACATTAGAAAAGATGGACCTAATGGACATCTACATAACATTCCATCCAAAAGCAACAGGATACACATTCTTCTGAAGGGCACATGGAACATTTTCAAGAATAGATCATATACTAGGCCACAAAAAGAGCCTCAGTAAATTAAAAAAGACTGAAATTCTACCAACCAGCTTCTCAGACCACAAAGGTATGAAACTAGAAATAAACTACGTAAAGAAAATGTAAAAGCCCACAAACACATAGAGGCTTAACAACATGCTCCTAAATAATCAATGGGTCAATGACCAAATAAAAACAGAGATCAAGCAATATATGGAGACAAATGACAACAATAATTCAACATGGCAAAATCTGTGGGACACATAGAAGGCTGTGCTAAGAGGGAAGTATATTGCAGGCCTACCTCAGGAAAGAAGAACAATACCATATGAACAGTCGAAACTCACAATTAATGAAACTATAAAAAGAAGAACAACTGAGACCCAAAGTCAGTAGAAGGAGGGACATAGTAAAGATTAGATCATAAATAAATAAAATCGAGAAGAATAAAACAATAGAAAGAATCAATGAAAGCAGGAACTGGTTCTTTGAAAAAATAAACAAAATAGGTAAACCCCTAGCCAGACTTATCAAGAAAAAAAGAGAGTCTACACAGACATAAATAGAAACAGAAATGAGAAAGGAAAAATCACTGTGGACACCACAGAAATATAATTGTGAGAGAATACTATGAAAAATAATATACTAACAAACTGGATAACCTAGAAGAAATGGACAACTTCTAGAAAAATACAACTTTCCAAGACTGACCCAGGAAGAAACAGAAAATCTAAATAGACCAATTACCAGCAAGGAAATTGAATTGGTAATCCAAAAACTATCTAAGAACAAAACACCTGGACCAGATAGATGGTTTCATTGCTGAATTTTATCAAACATTTAGTGAAGACCTAATGCTCATCCTCCTTAAAGTTTACCAAAAAGTAGAAGAGGAGTGAATACTCCCAAACTCATTCTATGAGGCCAGCATCACTCTAATACCAAAACCAGGCAAAGACACCACAAAAAAAGAAAATTACAGATCAATATCTCTGATGAACATAGATGCAAAAATACTCAACAAAATATTAACAAACCCAATTCAAAAATACATCAAAAAGATCATCTATCATGATCAAGTAGGATTTATTCCAGGGATGCAAGGGTGGTACAACATTAGAAAATCAATCAGCATTCTCCACCACGTCAACAAATAGGACAAAAACCACATGATCATCTCCATAGATGCTGAAAAAGCATTCAACAAAATTCAACATCCATTCATGATAAAAAACTCTCAACAAAATAGGTATAGAGAGCAAGTACCTCAACATAATAAAGACCATATATAACAAATCCACAGCCAACATCATACTTAATAGTGAGAAGATGAAAGCTTTTCCTTTAAGATTGGGAACACAACAAGGATGCCCACTCTCCCCACTTTTATTCAACATAGTACTGGAGGTCCTAGCCACGGCAATCAGACAAAACAAAGAAATAAAAGGCATCCATATTGGCAAGGAAGAAGTTAAAACTGTCGCTGCTTGCAGATGATATGATATTGTACATAAAAAAACCCTAAAGAATCCACTCCAAAACTACTAGATATTATATCTGAATTCAGCAAAGTTTCAGGATACAAACTTAATACACAGAAATCTGTTGCATTCCTCTACACTAATGATAAACTAGCAGAAAGAGAAATCAAGAAAACAATTCCATTCACAATTGCATCAAAAAGAATAAAACACGTAGGAATAAACCTAACCAAGGAGGTGAAAGACCTATACCCTGAAAACTACAAGACACTCATGAGACAAATTAAAAAAGATACCAGTAAATGGAAACACATCCTGTGCTCATGGATCAGAAGAACTAATATTGTCAAAATGGCCATCCTGCCTAAAGCAATCTACAGATTCAGTGTAATCCCTATCAAAATACTAACAGCATTCTTCAACAAACTAGAGAAAATAGTTCTAAAATTCATATGGACCCCATATTCACAAAAGACCCCAAATAGCCAAAGCAATCCTGAGAAGGAGGAATAAAGTGATGGCGGGGGTGGGGATTATGCTCCCCAACTTCAAGCTCTACTACAAAGCCACAGTAATCAAGACAATTTTGTACTGCCGCAAGAACAGACCCACAGACCAATGAAACAGACTAGAGAGCCCAGATATAAACCTGAGCATATATGGTCAATTAATAGATGATAAAGGAACCATGGATATACAATGGGGAAATGACAGCCTCTTCAACAGCTGGTGTTGGCAAAACTGGACAGCTACATGCAAGAGAATGAAACTGGATTACTGTCTAATCCCATACACAAAAGTAAACTCAAAATGGATCAAAGACCTGAATGTAATTCATGAAACCATAAAACTCTTAGAAGAAAACATAGGCAAAAAATCTCTTGAATATAAACATGAGCAACTTTTTCCTGAATGCATCTCCTTAGGCAAGGGAAACAAAAGCAAAAATGAACACATGGGACTACATCAAGCTAAAAATCTTCTGTACAGCAAAGGACACCATCAGCAGAACAAAAAGGCATCCTACAGTATGGGAAAATATATTTGTAAATGACGTATCCAACAAGGGTTAACATCCAAAATATATAAAGAAACTCACATGCCTCAACAGTCCAAAGGCACCCTATTAAAAAAATGGATGGAGGATATGAACAGACACTTCTCCAAAGAAGAAATTCAGATGGCCAACAGGAACATGAAAAGATTCTCCACATTGCTAATTATCAGGGAAATGCAAATTAAAACCACAATGAGATATCACTTCACAATAGTTAGAAGGGCCAACATAGAAAAGACTAGGAACAACAAATGCTGGCGACGATGCGGAGAAAGGGGAACCCTCCTACACTGATGGTGAGAATGTAAACTAGTTCAACCATTGTGGAAAGCAATATGGAGGTTCCTCAAAATACTAAAAATAAAAATGTCATTTGACCTGGGAATTCCACTCCCAGAAATTTACCCAAAGAAAACAAGTTCTCAGATTCAAAAAGAGATATGCACCCCTATGTTTATTGTAGCACTATTTACAATATCCGAGATATGGAAGCAACTTTGGTATCCAATAGTAGATGGATGAATGGATAAAGAAGAGGTGGTACATATACACATGGAATAGTATTCAGCCATAAGAAATAAACAAATCCTACCATTTGCAACAACATGGATGGAGCTAGAAGGTATCATGCTCAGTGAAATAAGTCAGGCAGAGAAAGACAAACATCAAATGATTTCTCTCATTTGTGGAATATGACAATGAAGCAAAACTGAAGGAACAAAATAGCAGCAGACTCACAGACTCCAAGAAGGGACTAGTGGTTACCAAAGGGGAGGGGTGGGGGAGGTCAGGTGGGGCAGGAGGGAGAAGGGGTTTGAGGGGTATTATGAGTAGTACACATGGTGCGTTGGGGTCACAGGGAAAACAGTGTAGCCCAGAGAAGACAGGTAGTGACTCTGTGGCATCTTACTACACTGATGGGCAGTGACAGCAATGGGTATGGTGGGGGGACTCAAAAATAAGGGTGAATGTAGTAAACACATTGTTTTTCTTGTGAAACCTTCATAAGAGTGTATATCAATGTTACCTTAATAAAAAAAAAAAAGATAAAAGAAACTCTCTTGCTACAAGGTTCACAAATATTTTCCTGTATTTTTTCTAAAATTATCCTAATTTCATTCTTACATTTATACTTTGGTGGTGCCCCAGTGTCTCTATTACATGAAAAAGCAAATTGTTGTACAACACATATAGTGAGATCATGCTTTGGACAAAACAAAATTAATAATAGTTCATAAAATAAGTGCAATGGACTGAATGTGTCCCCCCAAAATTCTTATGTTGAAACCAAACTCCCATTTTAATGATATTAGGTGGCAGGGCCTTTAGGAGGTGATTAGGTCATGAGGGCTCTGTCCCCATGAATGGGATTAGTGTCCCTATAAAAGAGGTCCCAGAAAGCTCTCCTGCCCCTTCTACCATGTAAGGACACAGTGAGAGGATGCCATCTATGAACCAGGAAGTAGGCTCTCATCACACACCAAAATTACCGGCGCCCTGGTCTTGGATCACACTCCTGAGAACTATGGGAATTAAATTTTTGATGTGTATAAGCCATTCAGACAATAGTATTTTTGTTATAGCAGTCCTAACGGACTAAGACAAAACTCCAACCTGTTTCCGTGTGTACAAGCAGAGAAGTCTAGCAGAATGTGTACCAAACTGTAGATGACAGCAGCGACCTCTAGGGGATGGAATTGGACCAAGGGGAGAGGACCATTGATTTTTACTCCCTACATTTTGAAAATGAGAAAAAGTAATGATAGAACTATGGGTGATTTTTATATTCTATTTTTGCTTTTTCTGTGTTTTCTCAATTTTCCACAGCTATATGTCAATCATATTTACTAACCAGAAAGCACAATTTTAGGCTTTGAGAAATCCGTCTTAAGTGGAGAAGTTTTTAAGATTTCTTTAAAGATGCATTTTTTTTTTTACATGTGTAGGTTGTTAAAGTTTTGTTACAGACCCCTGGAAATGTTGTTCTGGAGCAGGGTTCAAGAGGACACTCTCTGCTGCCTGAGCCACGGTTTGCAGGAAAGGTCCTGGCAACAAATATTTCCATTTCTGAGTCAGTCTCCCCCTTTAGGGCTTCCTGAATATTTTTTCAACTTGAGTTTATAGAGATATAATTTACATACAATAGAATTGACAGTGTGATGAATTTGACAAATGTGTATCTTTAAAACTACCAGCAAAATAAAATGTAGAATATTGTACTCATCCCTTGTGAAAGTTCCCTTGTGATCTTTTATGGTCAGTTCCCTCCCTTACACTCCTGAACCCTGGCAACAATTGATCTGATATCTGTCCCTGTAGATTTACCTTTTCCAGAAAGTCACACAAATAGAATGACACATTCCTTGTGTAAATCTACTTGGCAGAAATGATTATTTAAGATGATATTCCTGGATTTGTTTTTGTAATACTTAATGTAAACATTCTGCTTTCAGATGCTGAATCTGTCACTCTGTAATCATATTAATATTTCTACAGAAAAAAATGTGAATATTCATACTAGGTGGGACAAGACTAAAAGGTCTTTTTTTTATCAAATAAAATTTTAAGAACTTTTGGCATCAGATATAAGAACTATGGATAAGAGATAGTGTACTTGTAAAAGAATTGTACGCTCCTTCAAAGTTATACTGCATATGTTTTCCTGCTGTTTTAAATGGTTAGACTTTAACATCTTTTATAATTATTGAGTTTAAAATCTCTATTCTTCTAGGGTCAACATTTAGCATTTATATCTTCATGGAAGGTACTCATTTTCCTATTTTTCAAATGTATTGCTTTGAGAACAGTGTAGAGATAAGAAATTAGCGCTAAAGTCTGGAAGGTGTTTAGGATCCACAATGAGAAAGGATGACATCAGGGTAGGAATCAGAAAAGAAATAAAAAGTGGCAAGGAAAATTTTGTTAGTATAGAATCATATGTAGAAAATTTTGTTAGGGTTAAAAAAGAAAATTTCAGAATTAATCTGGTACTAGGTACTAATTTAAATGAAGATTTGCATCTACTTTATCTGGAGTTGAAGTTCAAATTGGGCTGTGCCTACTTTTGGTGGCTGTAAACAGTGTCTCAGTCATAGAGTATCCTTGAGTTAGTTACGTGGATTCAATGTGTATTTTTAAAGAGATACTGAGAAGAAAAGGAACCTATGGGGAATTCAAGGGAGATTGGGAATAACCTCTGATTTAGGAAAAGTCAAGCAAATCCTACAACAATTCCTCTAGTTTAGTTTTCTTGATACTTCCATTGGTCCTCTTGAGTCAACACTCTTCAGGTCAGTGAATCCAGAATTAGTGTTTTCAGATGCAATCTAACAACTACATTATGGATATTTCGCTTTCAAGATTAAGGAGGGAAGATTTGGAGTTTTTGTATCTTAAGAATAACAATCTTGAGAAACGCAGTCACTTGTCATGTTCAGAGACCCCTGGGAACTGTAAAGCACAAATGACTACAGTTACTGAAATTTATAATAACTTTCTTTACACTTATTTAACTTAATATTTAAATTCATATCCTCCTCATCATCTTTTCAGACCAATATTACTTACTGAAAGAAAGCAGTTATAGGGAAACATCTAATGGCTTAAACCTCCCAGTGAACAGCAAGTTGTGTAATGTTTGGCTAATAACCTTGAGACTGTCAGATTTTGAATTTAGTGGGAAGAATTACATAAAACACTAATGTTGTGACCTTCATTGTCAGGAGTTATATTTTGGCTTCTATATGTTTCTACTAGTTCTTGTAAGTCACTGCACAGTATATCAGAGAAAAAAATGGATTCCCATCACTCTTTGTACAATGGTTTTATAGTTATTTCAAATCTAATTTATTTGTATTAAATTTTTATTTGGATATCTCTCCTTCCAACCCCCATTTCAGAATTTGAATTTTTAACTGTTTTTTGTTTTTTTTTTTCTTGCTGACCATGGACTAGACCAATACACACTGATTTTAAGAAGTTTACTTAAATTTTTTTGGTTCCAGAAAAACAAAGGGGTCTTTGTAGTTGAAATAAAGACATGTTTACATTTCCTTCTGTTAATATGCCTATAGAAGCACATCCACCATACAGATGTTTCTAGGCAAAAAACATCAGTTAGTGCTTTTCACCACTTTATTCAAAGGCTTCACAAAAGGAGCATTTTTTTCAATCAAAAATTGCTCTTTTCCTTGGCAATCACATCTACCCAAAGTTTAAAGACTGTTAGAAGATCACACAGTAATATTTAATTTGTAATCAACTATATACCCTTTTTAAGAAGTCTGAACTAGTCAAAATGCAATGTCAGTAGAAGATGAGGTTGAGTCTTTGTTTATATTTCCTGTTTTCAGTCTGTCTCATTTATCATTTTTCCCCATATCACTAGTCTCTTCGAATGTAGTAGCTTAATGAGTGAGATTCCTGATTTCATAAAACATGGAAACACTGTGATTTTCATGGCAAAATTCCTAGTATTTGGCAGTAGATCATTGAGATGACATTTGAGACAACAAACCTTCAAAAAGAGTCAAGGAAAACAATTTAGAATAAATGAAAGAAGCACTGGGAAACACTGGGAAAAAATAATCTTGGGAGAAAAAAGAAAATGTTTATAATGTACAAAATGAAATGTTTTTGGAAGGATCTATAAATCCTATATTTCACTATGGAATAATCCCCTTAGTAGATTTCAGAACACTCTTTTTCTTTTTTCCTGACTGATTAACAAATTCCATTTTTAATTATTTCTTTTTTCTACGTATCACATAATTTTAATTTATAGAATGAGCTTAGGATATTTTGATAGCCTCAAAGTAGTAGCTCTAATTTCTTTTCACAAGAATTCTCTTCCTTGGCTTTGTTTCCTTGATGCATTTCCTAACACTTCAATTGGAATTGAGCCTACTTGCACTGTCTTAGAACAATTATTTTAATAACTCACCAGGAAATCAAGTTACTTGGCTTCATGGTAAAAAGATGGTGAAGTAGAATGGCAAGACAAAAACCTTCTCCCACATACACACTGAGGAAGCAACTTCAACAAATACAACTAAGCCTGAAAATGAGCTGAAGACTGCAGAAGAGACCACCTACACCTGGTGAAGAAGTAAGGACCACCCTGAGAAGGATGAAGGGGCAGGGCTATGATCAATCAGGACCCAAGCCCTCCATCCATCCCAGCACACAAGTAGGAGAGAGAGGAACAGAGTGGCGAGGGGATAAGTGCTCAGGAATTCAGCACACCTGGCTCTGGAGATCTGCTCCAAAAATACAAGTCCACATTGCATTGGGCTTTGGTATTAATGGAGCAGGAGGTAGAGGAATATGTCCCAAACAGAGCTGGGGAACTTTGGGGGTGCCGAGACAACCATTGCTTATGGAAAACAGCTACACTCTCTTGGTTCCACTGAGACCCAACACAGAGGTGGCAGTTTGAAAGATTTACCAGCAACTAGAAGTGTGCCTGAGGAGAGGATGTGGGGTGCCTGTGGGAGCCAGCTCCAAAATGTTGCATCTTCCTTCCTGGCAGCTCAGCCCCCCAGAGTCACTTCCCTGTGTACCTGGCCCACTGAGCCCATCAGTGATAAAACTTTGCTGACTGGCAGGTAGAGGACAGGCAATACTTTCCTAGCTCTCCCAACCCTCCCTTAACTCGATAGGTCAGGGGCTTGTGGGAGTCAGCTCTAAACTCTCCACCTGCCCACTGGATCAATCCCAGCAGCCCTACCTGGCATACATGGCCCAGCAGCTGTCCACCATTGCTGACTAGCAGTCAGAGGACAGCCCCATCCACAGTGAATCCCAGCAGAAGCACCTCACATCAAAGAAAGGGCATGCAGAGGCAAGCTACAGGAATCAATCACTGCCAGCAGACAGGCAGAAAGGCAGGCCCTGCCCACAGCCACCAACAGCAATTGTGGCTCAGTGGCAAAAGAGAACCAGAAACTGGTGAGCAGAGTTTTGAAGATGCCCACTTCATAAAGCCATCACTTTCAAGACCAGGACACATAGCTTATCTATCTAATACAAAGGAAGAAACAGAGAAACCCAGAAAAAATGAGGAGGCAGAGGAATATGTCCCCTCCAAAAAAACAAAACCAAACAAAGATAAAACACTAGTCAAAGGGCTAAGTAAAATGGAGATTAGCAATCTTCCTGATAAAGATTTCAAAGTAACAGTCATAAAGATGCTTACTGAACTGGGAAAAAGAATTATCTCAAAGAGAATTTCAACAGCAGATAGAATATATGAAAAAAGAGCAACTCAGAACTGAAGAATAAAAACTGAAATGAAAAAATACAATAGAGAGAATGAGTAGCAGAGTGCTGGAAGCAAAGGAGGGAATCAGTGAGATGGAAATTAGAGAACAGTAAAAGAACCAAGCTGAGGAACAGAGAGAAAAAAGAATCTCTAAAAGTGAGAAGATGCTAAGAGAGCTGTGTGACAACTCCAAATTAAATGGTCTTTGCATTATAGGGGTCCTAGAAGGATAAGAGAGATATAAAGGAGTAGAAAGTCTATTTGAAGAAATAATAGCTGAAAACTTCCCCAGTGTAGGGAAAGAAATAGACATTCAGGTCCTGGAAGTGCAGAGAGCCTCTAACAAGATGAACCCCAGGAAGACAACACCAAGACATGTAGTAATTAACATGGCAAAGATTAATGATAAAGAGATAACCTTAAAATCAGCAAGAGACAGAGAATTACCTATGACATAAACTCCATAAGGCTATCAGCAGAAACTTTACACACCAGAAGAGAGTGGCATGAAATACTCAAAGTATTGAAAGGGAATAACCTACAACCAAGAATTCTCTTCCCAGCAAGGCTATCAGACAGAATTGAAGGAAAGACTAAAAGTTTACCAGATAAACAGGGTTAAAAGAATTCACCACCACTAGACTGGCCTTAGAGGATCTGTTAAAGGGACTTCTGCAGATGGAAACTTTAATGTTGTTAACTCTAAATATTTTTCATCAGTGAAAATAAAACTTCAGTAAATGTACTAGACCAATTACTTACAATGCAAGTATGAAATAAAAAACAAAAGTAGCAAAAGCAACTACATACTAAATCCATCCAGGGATACACAAAAGTTGTAGATTATGACATCTTAGACATAAAGTGTAGAAGAGGAAGAAGAATTAAAAAGTAGGACTTTTAGATTGTGTTCAAAATAAAGCTACCATCAACTTAACATAAACTGTTATATATTTAGGAAACTATGAACCTTATAGTAACCACAAACATAAAGCTTATAATAGATACACACAAAAAGTTTTTAAAAATAAATCCAAGCATAACACTAAGAAAGCCATCAAATAACAAGAGAAGAGTATAAAAGATGAAGAAAGGAACAGAAACTACAAAAACAACAATGAAACACTTAATAAAATGGCAATAAGTACATACCTACCAATAATTACCTTAATGTAAATGGACTGAATACACCAATCAAAAGACACAGGGTGGAAGAATGGATAAAGAAACAAGACCCATCTATATGCTGCCTACAAGAGACTCATTTCAGACATAGAGATATACATAGACTGAAAGTGAAGGGATAGAAAAAGATATTTCATGCAAGTAAAAGGGAGATAAAAGCAGGAGTACCAGTACTTATATTAGAAAAAATAGACTTCAATACAAAGAAAGTAACAAGAGACAAGGACATTACATAATTATAAAGGGATCAGTCCAACAAGGGAACATAGTAATTGTAAATATCTATGCACCCAACATAGGAGCCACTAAATATATAAAACAAATACTAGCAGACTTAAAGGGAGAAATACACAGCAACACAATCATATTAGAGGATCTTAACAACCAACTTACATCAATGGATAGATTATCCATAGAGAAAATAAATAAGAAAACAGAGGTGTTGAATGACATACTAGACCAAATGTACTTAACAGATATATACAGAATATTTAACCCAAATGCAGCAGGACACACATTTCTCAAGTGCACATGGAACATTCTACAGAATAGATCATATATTAGGATACAAAAATAGTCTCATTAAATTCAGAAAGATTGAAATTTTATCAAGCATATTTTAGACCACAATAGCATGAAACTAAAATACCGATTACATGAAGAAAACAAAAAACAAAAACAAAAACAAAAGCCCCACAAACACATGGAGGTTAAACAACATGCTTCTAAATAATCAACGGACCTATGAACAAATCAAAGAGGAAATCAAACAGTACATGAAGACAAATGAAAAAAGAGACAAAATAGTTAAAAATCTGTGGGATGCTACAAAAGTAGTTCTAAGAGAGAAGTACATAGCAATATAGGCCTACCTCAATAAAAAAGAACAGTCTCAAATAAACAATCTAACCTCACAACTAAAGAGACCAAAAAAAGATAGAAAACACCAGTTAGTAGAAGAAGGACATAATAAAGATTAGAGCAGAAATAAATAAAACAGAGAAGGAGAAAACAATAGGAAAAAAGTCAATGAAACCAAGAGCTGGTTGAGGAGAAAAGAGATATATCTCAAAGATATATCTTTGAGAACATAAACAAAACAGACAAACTCCTAGCCAGACTTACCAAGAAAAAATGAGAGAGGACACAAATAAACAAAATCAGAAATGAAAAATAAGTTTTAACTGACCCCACAGAAATTCAACTGTAAGAGAATTCTACAAAAAATATATGCCAATAAATTGGACATCCTAGAAGAAATGGACAAATTCCTAGAATCATACAATCTTCCAAGACTGAGCCGGGAAGAAACAGAAAATCTGAGCAGACTAATTACAAGTAACAAAATTGAACTGGTAATCAAAATACTCCCAACAAACAAAGCATAGGACGAGATGGCTTCAGAGCTGATTTCTATCAAATATTTAAAGAGGAGCTAACACCATCATTAAAGTATTCCAAAAATATAAAAGAGGAGAGGATACTTCCAAACTAATTCTATGAGGCCAGTATCACTCTAATACAAAAACCAGACAAAGACACTACAAAAAAAGAAAATTATAGATCAATATCCCTGATGAACATAGACACAAAAACCCTCAACAAAGTGTTAGCAAACCAAGTTCAAAATACTGCAAAAGAATCACCATCATGATCAGGTAGAATTTATTCCAGGAATGAAAGGATGGTACAATAAATAGATCAATATGGTATTAACAAGAGGAAGGATAAAAACCATAGGATCATTTAAATAGATGCTGAAAAAAGCACTTGACAAAATTCAGTATCTATCCATAAATAAAACTCAACAAAATGCGTATAGAGGGAACATACCTCAACATAATAAAGGCCATATACAACAAACCCATAGCTAACATCATGCTCAATGGTGAAAAGCTGAATGCTTTCTTCTAAGATGAGGAACAAGAGAAATATGTTCACTCTCACCAATTTTATTCAGCATCATACTGAAAGTCCTCACCACAGCAGAAAGATAAGAAAAAAGAGATATAAGACATCCAAATTGGTAAAGAAGTAAAACTGTCATTATTTGTAGATGGCATGATACTATATATAGAAAGCCCTAAAGACTCCACCAAAAACTATTAGACATAAACTGGATTCAGCAAAGTTACAGGATACAAAACCAATAAACAGAAATCTATTGCATTCCTATATACCAACAATGAACTAGCAGAAAGAGAAATCAGGAAAACAATTCAATTTACAATTGCATCAAAAAGAATAAAATACCTAGGAATAAACCTAACCAAGGAGGTGAAAGACCTGTACTCTGAAAACTATAAGACACTGATGAAAGAAACTGAAGAACACACAAATTAATGGAAACCTATCCCATGCTCAAAGATAGGAAAAAGTAATATGGTCAAATGGCCATTCGGCCTAAAGCAATTTACAGATTCAATGCAATCCCTATCAAAATACCAATAGCATTTCTCAATGAACTAGAGCAAATAATCCTAAAATTTATATGGAACCATGTAAGACCCCAAATAGCCAAAGCAATCTTGAGAAGGAAGAACAAAGCTGGAGGTATCATACACTCTGACTTCAAGCTATACTACAAAGCTACAGTAATCAAAACAGTATGGTACTGGCACAAGAACAGATCCATAGATCAATGAAACAGAATAGAGAGCCCAGCAATAAACCCACAATATACAGTCAATTAAAAATAATAAAGGAGCCATGAATATACAATGGGGAAAAGACAGTCATGAATATACAATGGGGAAAAGACAGTCCCTTCCACAAACAGTGTTGGGAAAACTGGAGAGTTACATGTATGAGAATGAAACTAGATAATACCATAAACAAAAATAAACTCAAAATAGATTAAATACCTGAATATAAGACATGAAACCATAAAACAAGAAAACATAGGCAAAATGTTATGAACATATCCATGGGTAATTTTTTTCTGGATATGTCTCCCTGGGCAAGGGAAATAAAAGCAAAAATAAGCAATCAAATTAAAAATCTTCAGTACAGCAAAGGACATCATCAACAAAACAAAAAGGCAACCTATGGTATGGGAGAATATATTCATAAATAATTCATCTGATAAGGGGTTAACATGCAAAATATACAAAGGACAAATATGATTCAATAACCGAGAAGCAAATACCCCAATTAAAAAATGGGCAGAAGACCTGAATTGATATTTTCCCAAAGAAGACATACAGATGGCCACAGACACATGAAAAGATGCTCCCCATCACTAATCATCAGGGAAATGCAAATAAAACCACAATGAGGTATCACTCATGTCAGTCAGATGGCCACTATCCAAAAAACAAGAAATAATAAGTGTTGACGAGGGTGTGGAGAAAAGGGAACCCTCTTACATTTTTGGTGGGACTATAAATTGGTGCAGCCACTATGGAAAGCAGTATGGAGCTTCCTCAAAAAAATAAAAATAGAAATATCATATGACCCAGTAATTCCATTTCCAGAAATTTACCCAAAGAAAACAAAATATTTTGATTTGAAAAGACATATTCACCCCATGTTTATCTCTGCATTACTTATAATAGCCAAGATATGGAAGCAACCAAAGTGTTCATCAATAGATGAATGGATAAAGAAGATGACATGTGTGTATATATATACTTCAATATTATTTTCCCTATTATTAGTTCAGATATATTTCTATAAAAATACCTAGAAATGTTGCTGAATGTCAGGCTCT
Source organism: Manis pentadactyla (assembly GCF_030020395.1). Lineage (NCBI taxonomy): Eukaryota > Metazoa > Chordata > Mammalia > Pholidota > Manidae > Manis > Manis pentadactyla. The sequence continues at coordinate 86,981,602 of NC_080029.1, forward strand.
GGGGAGATGGCTAAAATATTAGTTGAGTATGTCAAAAGTCATACTTTGAAGTGACATATCTACTCATTATGTAAAATATTACCTTAAACAGACATACGTATTACAAACTATAAATGATGTATAATCAACACCACATATAAACTTTTAATTTACCTCACTACTGAAATGAAAGAAATAATTACCACTGTGATGGTCTGGTCTGAATTCTTCTCCTATAATCACATTTATTCATTATTTATTTATTCATTTAAACACACATGTGTTGTATAAACACAGAGATGCTGTCCCAGGAACTGATGTTGCATGCTCCAATCCCTGCTAACATGATGTATAAATACATCATTATAGGGAAATAAAGAAAAAAAATTCTTTAATAGTATTCCTATTTTTATGGATCAAGTTATGAATCAGCTCAAGGAACAAAGCTTTTCTTGATGTGGATCTTCCGAGGTCTCTGGCCCTTCTTGGTTTCAGCTACTATTCCAGAGCAAGCCCTTTAACCTAGATATATAAAACTTATTTTAAATTCCTCAGATGTTCTGTTCAGGCTCTTTCACTAGTCTAGCCATGCAAGACACCACTAAAATCTTAATTTTGTACTTGACATGAATTCCAAGTTAGGGCCTCAAACAGGGATTTTGCAGGTATAATTTCCTCTGTCAGGAATGCTCCTACTTTCTTTCTCCAGCAAGTTTTGTTCTGTCATGTCTTCACTTTTGCTAGACTTCCTCTAGTATGTCTTTCCTGATCTCCAAGACATTTAAATCACTTGAGGTCCCTTGAATTCTATAAGTTCCCATGATAGCCCTATACTTAACACAGCTCAGACCCACAAGTAGAGTGGATCTAGGAGAGAATAAGGCTGTTAGCAGGGATTGGAGCATGCAACATCAGTTCCTGGGACAGCATCTCTGTGTTTACACAACACATGTGTGTTTAAATGAATAAATAAATAATGAATAAATGTGATTATAGGAGAAGAATTCAGACCAGACCATCACAGTGGTAATTATTTTTTTCATTTCAGTAGTGAGGTAAATTAAAAGTTTATATGTGGGGTTGATTATACATCATTTATAGTTTGTAATACATATGTCTGTTTAAGGTAATATTTTACATAATGAGTAGATATGTCACTTCAAAGTATGGCTTTTGACATACTCAACTAATATTTTAGCCATCTCCCCAGAGCCTGACATTCAGCAACATTTCTAGATATTTTTATAGAAAGATATCTGAACTAAGCTTACCCCTTCCCCAAAATATTTCACCTTAGATTCCAGGAGTTACAGGATTCAAATCCAGAGAAGCAGTATCATAGAACATTCTTTCATCGAGGTACACAGCTAACTGTTGTGCAGGCTGCTACATATATAGCTCAGTCTCGCAGAATGTCTGGCCTGCAAAACAAAACAACAAAATCCAGGCTCCTTCACTAGAGCCTTTAAGAAAACCAAAAAGATTGTTAACTTCCTGGAAGAGAGCTCACTGAAGGTGACTTGCACTGGTATACCTGAAGGGAAGAGGAGGAAGTATAGCTCTAAATATTTTACAAAATACCTACAAAGTAAACCTTTTGTTTGAAGATTCTCTATGGCCAGAGAATGAAAATCAAGCCGATCATAGGACGTTCAGTGGAGGCAGCTCTCAAGCCTTTGCCTTAAGTACCTGGCTATGAACAGAAGCTATGATCTTAGAAAAACTAGAACCCAATTCAAACTTGACCTCTTAGCAATTATTAGACCTTGGGCATGGGCATGTGCAAGGGCAGTCCCAGTTCTTTTGCTTAGCAATAATGGGGCCATTGATAACATATATTATTCATAAGAATCTGTCCCCCCAACCAGCTCCTGGTAAAGCAAATTTCTTCATTTTATCCTCTTCCCTCCTCTAGCCTGTATCTTTCATCAGTCTCTCCCTACCTGCCACAGGACATGGGAGCCACTGTGTTCTCTTCTGTATATAACTCTAGCACTGAAGGACCTGGATCTCCACATGATTCTCCCTGACTAGTTGTAAGATGTACAATCCCTGGTGCTAAGCCCTGTCCCCCTCATCTGCTGAGACCTAATCCCCCATGTGATGGCATTTAGAGGTGGCGTCTTTAGGAGATGATTAGGCCAGGAGGGTGCCCTCATGAATGGGATCAGTGCCCTCACAAAAGAGACTCAGAGGGTCCCTTCACCCCTTCTGCCACAGGAGGACACAGCAAAAAAATTGGCCATCTCTGAACAGGAAGCAGGACCTCACTAAATACCAAGTTGGCCAGCCTCCAGAATGGTGACAAATAGATTTCCAGTGTTTGTAAGCCACCCAGTCTATGGTGTTCTAATACAGGAGCCCAGCTGATCTAAGAAACCCTGACTGCCTTTATCTCTTGGAACCTCTCCTGAAAACAGCCCATTTTGTCAAGCTGGTTTGCCCATGAATAAAATATTAAAGAACTGTTTAGCTGTTGATTGTTCATATAAAGATGGGAAATAAGTACTATTTAGAATGTCAAATTGTTAATATTAAAATTGAAAAATAAGATGTCATTTTTAGCAAGAGCAGATGTTTGTGGCACATCTTTCTCAGTGCATCTGTTTACTAATGAGGGGTTAGCTGGAGCTTTGTGAACATGCGGATTTATTTATTTTAAAAAATATTCCATTGGCTCTCAATTTACATCATAACAAAAGTGTGTATAATGTGGCAGAACTGTTTTATGTGATTAAGAACTGTTTATTCTGGATTTATAATTAATTTAATTGTAACGTCTAGAGGGCTGCAATTTTGAAAAACTTTTAATCCTGATTGCCTATTATTCATAAGACAACACTGAAATAAAGTGACACTATGATAAATAGAAACACAACAAGCAGTTGTCCTGATTTAATAACATTTTGAAAGAAAAATCTGTAAAATTTCTACATAAATCATATATATAATATATATATAGAAAATTTTATTTCACCTTCAAGTTTTACACCAGAGCTAGAAAATTCATAACTTGATAAACATTTTATAAATGCACTTCCATTATTTAAAACCAGTTTGAGATACTTAATATCTTGGTAAAAATAAAGTAAGGAAAAGAACAAGTTCAGTAGCTCCATCAAATGATTTCCTTCAACCCAGGTCCCATTTGAGGTCAGCGACATACTTTCATTTGTTTGAACTATGGTTTTTACCAAATTCAATCAAACATTAAAGGAAGTACTTAATTAGTTATGCTGCACTAGCAAAGAAAAATTATTACACCTTACTAATCTGTTATGGCAAAACCCTGACCCCACAAAAATGATTGGTGCCATTAAGGAGATTGATTGAAATCTATAGGAATTATAATTCAAAGAATTGATGAAGAGAAAGCCATCATATTCAGACTGAATTATTTTTGTACTCAGATGCTACACTAAGATCCCATATAAACTTGTTTCCAAAGCTGAATTGCATTATGGAAAATACAAATGAAATGGATATGGAAAAAATATGTGGTTTCCACTTCCATTTAGCAAAATTCATTTCAAACGAATTATAGCCAGTAAGTAGTTTTAAATTCAGAACATTATAAATATAACACGTTTACCACCTGAAATATTTAGATATGAAGATTTCTAGAACAAAGATATGTTTGTGGGTTAAACAAGAGGAGATTCTGCCCAGTTATTCCTACTAAATGTCTAAATTCATTATTTTAGTGTGATTGTTCTCAGAATATTGTAGGAAAATTTGAAAATAGGGAAAAATAAGAAAGAAAAAAAATACCCACAAATAACTACTCACATTTTTATATTTTCTTCCTATAATTTTGTATAAAAATTATTTTTGTTTTTGTTGATCTCTAAAAAATATTTTTCTTAAGGCTTTGTCTAACACATTTGGATGACTTACTCATTGTTACATAAAAACAACTGAGTTCATAGTGTTTGTGTATTAGATCGAAATTATAGAAAATGAAGTTTCCTTCGAAACAAGTAATGTCCATACCATGTATCTTTTTTGATCATTCTTTATCTCTTCCTAAATTTAAAGTTGGTGATAACTTTAGAAATAAATTCCAGTGACTAAGGGGCCATACCTTACATATAGATCCTCCACTGATCCCAGACAATTCACAGAAGTCAAAACCATGGAATGAAATATTTTATTTTTCCCCTGAGAAAAATAATTAAAATATTTCTAAGACTTAAATAGACTTTGAATATATAGGATTAAGTATTATAGTATTATATGGTAAGCTCATCAATTTAGTACATAACATATTCTGAAAATCACTAAAAAACCCTAACATGTGAGGTAAATGACAAACCTATGTATTATGTGCTGATGGGGGAGGGGAAGCTCCCAAGGAGGCTCACATCACAGACTCCTAAATCATGCCAACCTTCTAGGCACAATCTTTGATGATACAATTCCAGGATTTCATACATGATCATAAATATTGATCTTTTCTTTTACAACTGAAATCAGTTGGCTCAAGTCCAGTGAAAATAAGAATGAGGCTAAAGACTCATAGCTTTTAGCCTACTAGTAGTTTCAATCTTTGGCTGATCAATTTTAATTTTATGAGGTCTTCTTTACAACTAAGATGTAGTATTAGCATTTCCATGATTCAGTTCCAACTAAGGATGAAAGAATGCATTAAAATATTCAAATAATTGTGTAAATTCTGCTCAAAATTGGCACCAAATCATTTGGTAGGGGAAGGATCACCCTATGCTAACTCAAAATAATCACTTCCTAACTGGATTTTTAAAAATATGAATTGTGTGTGTGTGCTTTAGAGATGCCAAATGGAATGGATGAAATTCTGAGCTATTCACAAGTGATCCTATGAGCCAAGGGCCTTGGAAAAAGCATGGTACAGGTATTTCAAGGTCAAGCATATTGTCAAGGTCAAGGGCTTTTGTTGGCCAAAGTGTCTTACTGGGAGAGAGGAAGATCAGCTTGGTAACTCAGTGTGGGCTCAGCAGCTCCAGGGCTCAAGAATAGGTGCTGACTATTCCACTTCATGGCTACATGACCTGGGGGCAGGTTGCTTAGTTTCTCGAATTCTCGATTTCTTCTGAGAAACTGTAAAATGGGAGTAAGAACAGAATTTATCTCATAACGAGGTTGTGAGGAGTAGACAGTACATGGAAAGCACTTAGAACAGTGTGGAGCATATGGTAAGCGCACAGTGAGCACTTATAATTATGTGATGAAGATATCAATAATCTTTCTGAATTCCTGACATTTATTTCAACTACTAACTTGTCACTTCGCCCATGTTGCTTTGAACCATTGCTTGTTCTATGTATAAATGCCTGATTTCATATATATATATATACACCCACAGAAACCTGTGTATGTGGGTGTATATATAAAATAAATTCCATGATAAGAGTGGACTCTTACCTATTTTATCCATTTTATCACCTAATACTGTCACCTATTATGCATATAGGCATTTTCTCCAATTATTATGGTGACATATTCAAATCTAGTATTTTCCCCTGTGGAAACTCAGAAAATATCCATCTTGCAATAGAAAAAACCAAAAAGAGCCATTTTTAACCTTTAAAAAATTTTCTTAAATATAGATATAACAATAATTAAGAAAGTATCTAAAAATAAAAAACCAATATGGATCATTTCCCTTTGAAATCACTCAAATTTATGCTGACAAAATGTCACTTTAAGCTGCTTGCTACATAGGGAAGCCTACTTACCTGTTTTCCAGTTTACTTCCTTTGTTTGCATAAAATTTATGTAAGAGGCATTTAATAGGTTCTTAATAAATAAAAATCATTCTAAAGCCCACTTGGGTTACAACTTTTCCAAAATGAAAACTGTTGCATATAATTTAATCTTTCTCTACTCTGGAAATAAAGGTTATGGATGATTCTCTCAGAGAATTTTCTAAAATTCCAAGGGTGCTCACTGGAATTAGAAGGCACTGAGCTTGTGAGAGGACAGGAAGCTCATGACTGCTTACCTTCCTGGTAAAATATGTAAACTGCTATCTGTAGCATCTAACCTTTACCAAAGTGTTCATCGTGCAGTAATTTGGACATGTAGTGCCCTGTGTAGAGTCATTCACTGTCCAGTACGTTACTGGATGATGTATATTTTGTAGTTAATGGAGTTGAATAGATCTTCACATTTCACAGCTCAGCGAATGTGTACTCCATTTTCTCCCTGGCTTCTGCTGCTAGATTTTTTTTTTTTTTTTTAGAAAGCAGTTTTATACATTAAGGATAAATTCATGACTGTGAGAAACTAGTAAAATCTGCTTAGAAATGATCAGATCCAACTAGAAAGGTGCATTTAGAATCATACAATTATTTATGCTAACATAACCATTGGACCAAGTTCCTTGACATTTTTGAATCATTTAATTATTTCTTAATTACAAATGGTGTGAGGAGTGAGAACCCACTGTTTGCAGTCGTGCTCATTATAAGGAATTCTTGAGTCACTGACTAAGGAAAAGCGGATATAACACTATATACTAAGAGGTCAAAGATGCCATCGGAAACCATTTAATGTAAGGTGAGCATGTGCTTTGTCCACCTTGATATGATCACATCTGAAAAATCTTGTCAGAAATACGCTTTTCCCTTATACTTATATATATATTATACAATGTGTTTAAAACTATATATATATACCATATATACCATATATAAAACTTAATTTTATATATATAACCATATATATTTAAACTTCCCATTTCCAAGACCAATAGGTTAAGAACTTTGAATAATCTCACAGATTTAAGGACCACCAAAATAATCCACATTAACTTTACCTAGAACTTCACAAGTGATAAAAAATTTTTCACTATACGTAGAAATTTCATCTTCACACAAGAGGTAGAAACAGCACATTATCATCACTCCACAAATAAGAAAACTAAGGCTAAGCAGTCAAGTGAATTATAACAAAAGGTTAAAATACTTTAATTTTAGAATCATGGAATTAGAATCATAAATGGATACTTGCTCCATACCTGAAAGGCTAGTACATGGTTGGAAGTGACACTGGAAAAGAAGACCCAAGAATTGGCAATCCATGACCCCAAATTCAACTCTTCACCTGTTTTTGTAAATGAAGTTTTATTGGAACACAGTCATGTACAACATTTACATGTCATCAATGACTGCTTAAATGCTGCAGTGGCTAAACTGAGTAGCTGTAACAGAGACCAACCACATGGCTCACAAAGCTGAGAATATTTACTACCCATCCTTTTACAGAAAACAGTAGCCAACTGCTGTTACAAACCAGTGATTACCTATACCATGAAACAGACCTGGGGAGGAATCCAGACTGAGAAAGCTGTGAACATCAAATGAACAAACTGAACTATGTAGACACAGATGTACTATTGTCCGCAATATCTTTCAGTGAACAGTACCATAGATCAGAGCTATGGAGGGAATGTAGAACTATGAAGAAAAACCAAATTCGAAATCATTTTATCTCTATCAGATATCTAATAAATCTTTTTGAGCTTCTGGGAAGTGTGGAGTATTCCCCTAGGCATTCATCGATGAACAGCTCTCAACTAGGTATTTTAATGATCTTTAAAACAGGTATTTGGGTGTGATAATAAACATGAATAAACCAAGTATTTATTAGAGCAATGGAGGAAAGGTATGAAAACCCCTCATCAATTGACATTAGTGTCAGTCAATTGAATTAGAATTAGTCATTAGAATCAGATACAGATGCATTGCAAAATGTCTGCTGAGTCTGTATTTCCAGTATTTCAAAGAGGCTCTAGCCCAACACTGAAAGTCCTAGGGGATAGTAAAAAATATGTATTAGATACATTTATATTTTTCTTAACCAAATCTTAACTTTATGACTGAACTCAAAGATACATAATTGGCAGAGAGGAAGAACAATTGGTATACCAGAAATTCATTCACATTCATTCATTCTTTCATTAAAAATTTTGTTTTTAATCACTCACCCTGTTTATAATACTTATTTGGCATTATGCAGAAAGAGAAATTCATGTCCTCAAGAATCACAAAAATCTGAGGAATGAGAGAGACACTTATAGGAATAGCTATATTATAATATAATAAATAATCTCTGATGCTGCTGGAATTTGTGAATGGACTGAACATGAAAGCAGAAGAAACAAATCATCATAACTCATATGTGTAACTAATACTGTCTGCATTCAAGACACCATGTCCAAATAGCAGGATACAGAAATTATTGGTATAGTATAGCCAGCTTGACAGACAGCATTTTAGAAATACATTCTACATTGTTCAATGAAGAATGTTCAGTAAAGACATTCAACTTTAATTAGTGAAACGGTAATGTTAGAACCATTGAAATCGAAGCAGGACTCATGCATAATTGTTTTGGAACCCAAAATTAGAGTCTCTAATTTCTTCCTCTGTTCTTCAATCTCAGAGTTTTGCATTAAGTTATATTTTCTTCATTGACTTACATCAGATAAAAATTCTGTTTCCCTTTTGATGGCAGCAGCTGAATCAGCAACTCAAGGAGCTGAGTTTTGGGGCCGTCCCTCTCCCAGGCTTAATTGCAGGGCTCAGTGGTTAGGGCTATCATCCTGCTCTCATATATAAATCTATTAATATGTAAAAAGTCACCTTTGTGTTTTTCACTAATACAAATAATGAAATGTGCATGAGGTAGAAAAGACAATTTTTAAAGTATCTGTTTTCATAAAACATTTCCCCTTTTGGATTTATATTGACTCTCCTGGCCTTAGTTTTTCTGTAAAATAATTAAGTTGGATAAGGTAGCTTGTAAAGTCTCTCTTAGTTCTACAAATATATGCTTTTACATAATATTCCTAAACAAACAAGTTTCTATTGCATTTAACTGTGACCTAAATGACTGCTTCACTAGTCATGGTTTCCCATTCCAGAGGGGTAGGAAGGACCCTGGCTTCTACAAATGGGTAGTTTGCTTTTATTAATTCATTTCATTAATATTATTTTTATGTGTAATAATACTTGATGATGATAATTGTGACAGTTGGCCAGGGAGGCTCTTTAATATCTGAAACAACTTGGAAATTCTTCTACTAGCTATTTCCTGAAATGGTGATATTTCCCTAGCCTTCATTAATGGAGTATGAAAGTACTAAGGAAATAGTGTTATCTAAAATGTGATATCTTTAAGACAAATATGATTTGACTGTTCCCTAATGATCACTAATTAATTTAGATCAATTTCTTTTGATAATGATATTGGAGTTAACTGTTAGGCACAAAATATATCTTTAATCAATGCAGTTAGAAAATTACCTGGAATTTCATTTTAAAGGAATAGAAAACTCCACAGTGTCTATCTTATATTTCCTTCCCTTCACTAAATTAGGCCACTGACATCACAGTTATGGCAAGTTCATTTAGGAAAGAAAATTGGGCAGAGCACTTGTACAATTGTTAATTAACTTGCATAGAAATTGCTTGCATGGAAACAATGAAGTCGTGTTTACTTACATATGGGTAAACTGAGGCAAGTGTTATTTAGAAGACAACTCAGGCTAGCTTCTAAATCAGCAAGGCTCAAAGCATTATTTTATTTGTTGAGCCTTCATTAAAAAATGTAATGCATGGAAAATACTGCACAAATTTAATTTTTCCCTCATCAATACACAGAGTACATATAATTTGAGTAACTTGCATTTTTAAGTAGGTGGAAATGAATTAGTGTAAAAAAATAGAAAAAAGCTAGGCTGCTAAAATATACACTATATGTTCATTTTCACAATCTCTTAACAAAATGAACATTTTAAATGTACCTTTTGTCTTTGGGAAAAAGAGAAAGACAAGGAAATTAATATTTTTGTAATATAGATGTCATCTTATATTTCATGCCTGACTCATTTGAAAATGTAGATTAATTTGCAAACACTTTAGAAAGCTGAACTATTGAATTGGGTCCTCTAAGATTTAGAATTTGTCATATTTTAAAGTTGATACCCAGCAAGAGTTTGTCAATTACAAAGAAGTGAAATGAAGTGAAAATAAGTCTCATCTTCATCTTCTTGTTTTATGCTTGGTTGGTTATAGAGAGACATCATTTACAAGCTCAAAATAATTATTCAGAAAGTTACGCTTCACTTTAAAACCAAATTTAAGTGAGAGAAAAGTGCCATTCTGTGAGGGTTATTTTATTCAGTGGGTGGGGAGGCTAGGTGGAGAGCTGGAATGCTATATGGCCCCTTAGGGCCGGCAGTCAGAATGTCTCTTGTGTCTTTCTGCTTCTTCTCATTTTGGGATATACAGAGATAACTTCAGGTTATTGCTTTAGAAACAACCCACTTGATATACTATTACTGTTCAATGAAAGTGAAGATTTGGGAGAAATAACTAATGCAACTTACACATTTTATCAACATGTGAATTGAGACACACCCATGACAATTCCACTTCCTCCCATGACTTTGCCTTTTAATTGCTTTTTATTCCACCCATAAACACAAGAGCCACAATGTTTTAATATCTTGTTAGGTTTAAATTAAAGGGAATTATTTGATGTAGCCAAATAAATACATTTAGAAAGACATGAGTATGTCTTTCTAGGTACTGTCTAATACTTTATGTCTTTCTACATACCATAAATGGAAACCATGTACCATCTAACTCTTAGCTTTGATCTCAAGATTTACTGCTAATGAGCAAGGTCAGTATGGGACAGTATTTAGTAAACATAATATCCCAACAAATTCATTCCCAACTTGTGCTCATCCCAGAGATGCTAAATGACTGATAGAGATTAATAGGACCAAAGTATCACAGAGAAACATGTTGTGACAGTATTTTCTTCCTTCCTGCACACTCTTAGGACCACTTAGTACCACATGCTCTTACCTCCCAGAGGAGAGGAGAGGAGACACAAGACAGAGAAGCAGAAGAGGTTTGTGATAAAATTTTAAATCTTTCAGAACAAAGAATTGAGACATCATTTCTCTTCTACTACCTCATCTAAAGCCCCCAGGCCAACCCTATTTCCATCACAGTGAGAGGGCAAAGGTCCCAAGTGAATTATTTGATACTTAAACACCTGCTCCTTCTTTTTAAAAACATGACATATGATGTTTGATATCACTTCATAGACCTGATGTGGCAAAACCAGCATTTTATCTATTTAAATTCTGTTCATTTTTCAAGGCCAAGAAGTCCCCTCTATGAAACAGTTCCTTGGCGACGGGGACCACAACAGTCAGTCTCAAAGCCTACGGCCCTTGTTTATCATACTCGTTGAGATTTCAGGTCAACTTCTCTGTACTGATACTTATCTTTAAAAAATTAATTATAGAAGTACTAAAAAAACATTCAACTGTTTGGATAATAGAGGAAATATCACCTTACTTCAATGGCCTAATCCAATAACTGTTATCAATCATATATATTCTCCTAGTTTTCATGAACCTGTGCTATGTATTTTCAAAAACACTGCTATATATGTTCTCTGCTGAGCTCTTAATGAATATCACATCATAAGTACTTCTCCACATCACAGTCTATAAAGACTGCTAGCTAATATTCCATTAAGTGGATGTATCAAGATTTATTTAACTACACACTATTGTGATACCAGTAAATTATTTATAATATTATTATATTTTATACCATTTCAAGTATCTATATGACTATGGCTTTTTAAAATGTTTGGATTATTTTTCAGACCAGTTCTTAGAAGGGAAATTACTGGCTCAAAAAGTATGAACATTAATGATGTAATTGAAAGAATAGAAGTTATAAACATAGACTTGGATACAAATTTTAATCACCCACTTATGTAGCTTAAAGATGTGATTTAATCTCTGTAAACTCAGTTTCTTACTGTATAATTGGATAATACCACCTACTAAGTAGCATTTTTATAAGGATTAGGAATAATATGTTCAAAAACATATATTCAAAGTAATTCTTAATAAACAGTGGTCATTATTATTTGTATTTCAAAACATATTAAATCAATTTAGAATGTCTCTAGCTGTGTATAAGAATATCAGTTTTTTTATAGACTTGTTAAAGTTACTGTGTTTAATCAAATTAGCTGAGATAAAACAAATGGTAACATTGTTTTAATTTGCATACCTTTGATTGCTAGAATGATTCTATACTTAGTAGTGAGCTATCTTTTTGAGTCACATGTTGACTTGCTTATTTTGGATTCAAATTTTTTATCTTTTTTAATCTTTACAACTTCTTTATATAATATTTTTGTGATAATGCTCCAGATATCTATATTGTAATATAACTATTTATGTGAGTGTATATATATACACACACACACACATACAAATATACTGATTTAAGAGCTGCTCCAATGTCATTTGCTTTTTTTTAATCATCTACAGGAACTTGCATAGTAACCTGTATGCATGTGCACAAAATACATATGTACTAAATAGGTATTAGATGATGTCATTCTGCTATTTTAAGATTAAATGAACTTGGCTAGGTATATCCAATGATCTTCCCAAGATAGCAGACATTTTAAGAGCCTAAGTTGTCATGGCAATTTCAGGGCTTATGTTCCTTTTCTTGCTGAATTCTAGATCTCATTGGTGTATTCCCTGACATGTTCATTCTTTATCCTCTACTCCATATTCACCAAAATGTCAAAGTCACTTTGTTTTTTACTCAAGACATTCATGTTTGGAAGAGATTGTGGTAAATGTTGGGAAGTTCTATATTGCAGTAACAATTTAGCATTAAATATAAGAGATCTCTGATATAGCAAGACATCTCGTTGCTCTTACAACATTTTTTGGCATGAGAGAAACATCTGTCCATCAAGATTTTCCATTTCTCAAACCTAGTATTTATTATTCAGAAATGTATGGCCCAGGCTTACTTATATACACACACACACACACACAGACTCATATACATATATATATATATATATATATATATATATATACACACACACATACATAATTTATATAGTTATAATTTATATGTACTTTAATGTATTTTTGTACATTTGTATTAATGCATACAATAAGTACCTACTATGTTCCATTAAACCTAAAATTTAATTAATTGTGTATTACACCATTATTTTATGTATCACTCAAAAGGAAAAAGAAAATTAGTCATAAATTATAACTTTTTGATCATAAGAACAAAGCTCTTGAATATTTATAAGAATACAAAAATATCTAGCATACAACAAAGTAAAATTTATAATTTCTGGCATCCAATCAAAGGCTTCCAGGCAAGCAAAAAATCAGGATAATATAACTCATAATGAGGAGTAAAGAAACAGCTAATAGAGACCTAGTATCTACACATATGTTAGAATTTTCAGTCCAAGACACTAAACCAGTTTTAACTATATTGCAAGTGTTCTAAAACACAAGTAGACCAAACCAACCAACCCACCAACCTCAAAATTGATCACAGACATAAATGTAAGAGCTAAAACTATACAACTCTTAGAAGAAAACAAGGAGTAAATCTTCATGACCTTAGTTAGGAAAAGATTTCTAGCATACAACACCAAAAGCAGAAACAAAAAAAAAAAATTGAAAAAAAAAGATCTTCATCAAAATGTAAGACTTCAGCATTTCAAAAGACTCCATCATAAAGGTGAAGACAAGCTAAGGATTTGGAGAATATATTTCAACTCATACATCCAATAAGAGACATATCCAGAATTATAAAGAACTCTCGTAACTCAAAATAATAAAAAGATCAAATAACGCAGTTACAAATGAAGAAAAGATATGAATAGACTTTTCACCAAAGATAAAAATAGCCAGTAAACACATAAAATGTCCAACATCTTTAGTCACTAGGGAAAGGCAAGTTAAAATCATAATGAGATACCACTTCACATTCACAAAATGGCTACAATTTTAGACAAACAATAACAGGTACTGGCGAATATAGCAAGAATCTGGAAGCTTCATACTTACTGATTGAAATGTACAATGGTGTAACCACTTTGAAAAAATAATTTGATAGTTTCTTAAAATGTTAAGCACAGAATTACCGTATAGTCCAGCAATTCCATTCCTAGGTATCTAACCAAGACAAATGAAAACATATCCCTACACAAAGACTTGTACTAAAAGTGATTTAATTTTACAGCTAAAACAGGTGAACCTTATTCTGTGTAAATTATACCTCAAGCTTCTTTTTTAAAAAATTAAGTAGAGACATGGGGAGATATAAATGAGACCCAAATACACTGGATATAAATTAGATATCTCAGGCAAAATGATTGGTGGATTTGATGACACAGGAGTAGAAACTACCCATAATGAATAAAAAAGAACGGAGGAATACTTTATTTTAAAAAAAGTTTAACATCAGTGGACTATGGAATAACTAAGGCAACCTATTATATGTGTAATTCAAGTCCCAAAGGAGGAGTGTGTGTGGTGGGGGGAGGGGAGAGAAACAAAAATAATCCTTGAAACATTGACTAAAAACTTCCCAAACTTATAGAAAATGATATGCACAGATCCAAGAATCTCAATGAACCCAAAGTACAAGAAACATGAAGATGAAAAGAAGGCACATAATAATCAAATTACTCATAACTAGTGATAAAGAGAAAAATCTTAAAAGTAGCCAGAGGCTGAGTCACATTACATTAACAAAAATTAAAGTGACAACAGTTTCTCATCAGAAAAAATGCAAAAGGAAAAGTAGTGCTTAGAATTCTATGCCCAACAAAAATATTTTTCAAAAGCAAAGGTAAAATAAAGACTTGTTCAGATACGGAAAGGTGAAGAAAACCACCACCAGCAGACCCACCTTATAAATGAGGTATTTAGGAAGTGGAAAATGAAATAAAGTAGAAATCTATAGAAGGAATGACAAACACCAGAAATGGTACTGCAAGGATAAATATATCATATTTTCTGTTGTTTAAGTCTTTAAAGAGATAATTGACAATTTAAACAAATAAACAAAAGAAATCACAATGTGTTTTGAAGGTCATAACATGGAAATAAGCAGAATATATGAAAACAATAACATAAATACAAGTATATCATTGAAAGGTTCTTATTCCATATTTGAAGAGATATAACTTAAAGATGGACTGTGTTAAGTTAAAAATGTGTATCTGTATTACAAATACTAAAATAAAAAGTTATAAGCAATAAGCTAATGAAGGAGATACAATTGAGTAATAAAAAGTGCTCAATTAATCAAAGATAATTCAGTAGAAGAGGAAAAAGGACAAATAAAAGAAAACAGCAAAATAAGGCTTCAATGTAAACAAATTAAAAATTACATTAAATATAAATTATCTAAACTTTCAGTTATAAGGCAGAGGTTGTCAGATTGGATAACAAAGCAAGACCCAACTATATATTACTTACAAGAAACCCAGTTTACATGTAGAGGCAGGAACAAGTTAAAATTAAAGGATTAAAAAAGATAAATCATGTTAACACTGTTAAAGAAAAGCTGGATTGGCTATATTGAGATAAGATATTCATGGCAAGCAATTTTACCAAGGATAAAAGAAGGCCATTTTATAATAATAAAAGTGTTGATGTATCAAGAGGACATATGATTTTAAACATTTATTTGATAATGAGCATCATGATACATAAAACAAAAACTAATGGTAATGCAAGAATGAATAGACAAATCCACAATTATAGTCAGAGATTTCAACAACCCTCTGTTAGTATAGTTTGAACAACAGACAAAATAATTGACACAACAATGATATGGAAGATGTGAGCAACATTATCAACACTTTGACCTGATTGACATTTATAAAACAATCAACCACAGCAGAATAAATATCGCTTTCAAGTGTACATTAAAGTATTACAAAGATTGTTATCTTCACAAAGACTTAATTCTTAATGGAGCTAAATTAGAAACCAATTACAGAAATACTCAGAAAACTACCAATCATTTGAAAACTAAATAGCATGACTTCTAAATAATCTCTGGGTTTAAAAAAAGCACAGTGAAACTAAAAATTATTTTGAATTTCATGAATAAGAAAATACAACATATCAGGATTTGTGGAATGTCTCTAAAGAAGTACTACATAGCTATAATACAAAAGAAGATAGGTCTTTAATAAACATATCAGCTTTTACCTTAATAAGCTAGAAAAGAACATACTGAATTCAAACCAAGTAGAAGAAAGGAAATAATAGCAAATTGAGGGGAAGTCAGTGGAATGGAAAACTAATAGAAGAAATCACTGAAGCCAAACCATGCTTCTTTGAAAGGGTTGATATAATTAATAAACATCTAACCAGACTGATATAAAAATAAAAACAAAAACAGAGAAGACACAAATTAGCAATATCAGGAATTAGAGAGTTAATATCATTACATATTCTACAGATATTAAAAGGAGAATTAGAGGAATGTTATAAACAATCTTATGCCAATAACTTTGATGGTCTACATGAAATGGGCATTTCTTGAAGGACACAAACTATTAAAATTCACTCAAGAACTAACAGACAACCTGAACAGCATACATTTATTAAAGCAAGATTTGCCAAAGTTGGCATTATAGATATTTTAAGCCAGCTAATTCTTAACTATGGGGCTTCCCTACACATTGTAGGATATTTAGCAGTATTCCTGGCCTGTGCTCACTAAATGCCTATAAGGCAGGCAGGCAGTAAGAAAGGTAGTCCACCTTCCCCCAGTTGTGACAATTAAAAATTGTCTATAGACATTACAAAGTGTTCCCTAGGTGGGTCAAAATTGCCCTAGTCTAGACATATATTAAATAAACTGAAATTGTAGGTAAAAACCTTCATGCAGAGAAAGGTCCAGGTACAGATGGCTTCCCTGGTGACTTCTACCAAACATTTAAGTAAGAAATCATGTTGATTCTACGAAGGCTCTTTCAGAACCCTGAAAAGAGGTTTTCAACTAATTCAACTAATTCTATGAGGCTGGCAATACTTTGGTAACTAAAACCATAAAAACATTACAAGACATGAAGAATACGGACTGATATCTTTCATAAGCATACATATAAAAATTCTGAACAATATTTTAGCAAATTGAATCCACAATACATAAAAGAAACAATACATCATGAGCAAGTGTGGTTAATCTTAGGAATGCAAGGTTGGTTTAACACTTGAAAATCAATGTAATTCACTATGTTATAAAAGAAAAAATTATAGATATTCTCAATCTCAGAAAAGCATTTTACAAAATCTAGCCTCTACAACCAATAAAATCTCTCAGCAACCAAGAATAAAATAGAACTGCCTCAATATGATAAAAAGCTTCTATGAAAAACCTACTGTTGTCATTACTAAAAATTAAAATATAAAATTCAAAATGTTAATTTGCTAGATTCTCTTCTCTTTTCAGAAATAGCCATTTAGCTGGAATAGAAATGTTGTAATTTGTTTACTGAGAAATTTCATAAGAGAAAAGCAATGTGGTTTGGAATATGGAACATTTGGTTTCATTAGATATATACTGTAAATTGGAAATGCTCGTTCATTCTCTCTGAAAATCATGATCAGGAAAATTTTGTTTCCCACTTGCCTTATAATAACAAAATTCATGACTGAAGTAGAAAACTAGGATAAGAAAGCTCATGCTAATTTATTAAAGTTATAAATGTGCATTAAAAAAGACAGCAAAACATGTAAACTTAAATGACTTTTATATATCTTTACTTAGCCATTATAGTTCTATACAGCTTATTTTCATTTAGAATCTCATCTTTGCTACAAATATTTCAGAAACTTCTTGCCCTATAATTTTAACAAAATACCTGAAAGTGTTCTATTAGAAATAAAATGTATGCCAAGAGATTTTTAAATGTTGTTTCTCATGCTTTTCTGATTTTATGACATAATAGGATTATCTCCTGCCTTAGGATCCTACTTGGTCCCAGACACAAAATCTTAATGATTGAGACCCTAGGGAAACTGTTACTTTAGTGAGTAAGATATAACTGTTTCAACCCTTGTCTCTATAAACAATCTAAGGTTGCATGGTCCTAACACAACGCATAATACCTTCTTGCCAAAGCACTCATCACCTGCCCTGCTGACCCACAGGCTCAAGACCTTTTCTCCTAAAAGAATCAGACTCTGGGTCTCCTGGACTCCTTCCGCCCTCCATGGCTTCTTTGGCAACAAATAACGACGACAGAACTTATACTTCCACCTGCCTTCTGCTTTCTTCCCTCTTAGAAAAAAACTGGAAACAAAGACAAATACAAATTAACTAGAATTTTGGGTAAGAAAAACGCTCAGTGGGGAAGGCATTGCTGTATATAATCTATGTGCAGAACATGTTCCTCCATTTTACCTTGTATGAAGTAGTCAAGTTCATTGTCTTTCAAGTGCTTCAAGCAGTTCAAAAGACTAGCATTACAAATGCACAATCGTCTATGAATACTGTGTCTATATTTGAACACAATGGACAATTATGAATCATTTCCACCCGCTGTTGTAAATTTAATTTTCAAAAATATTATAAAGTGAAAGTAGCTATTATTATAAAGATGCTTTTAGAAGACATTTAATTACAATGCACGGTAATTTATTTTACCAGCTAGAGTATCTTGGGCTAAGTGCATTTATTTATGTTTTATGCTTGTGTCCACATAACAACCTATCCTATATGTTCATTTTACCTTTTTTTCCTTCAATCTTAAGAGATATTCTGGATTTTCCTTTAAGTTTTGGTAACGCTTCTTAATTTTAAGGAGAATAGTTCTATGCCCTTATACCTTCTGTATGAAAGAATTATTTGATCTCCCTAGAAGCTTATTTGCATTTCAAGGAATGGTTCCTCTTTGCAATTAGGTCTAGGCTCAGATACTGAGTGTGTTTTCTTTCATGTTTCTATTCAATCATTTCTATGGTAAATTCTCTGTCTCACCAATGTGTGCTTTTATCTCAGCCTCTGGTAACAGTAACTTCTGAGCAGCCATGTTCTTTAATCTAATAAAGACAGGCTGTCTGATCACCCTTGAAATGTTTTTGGCAAGTTTGCGTTTGATTATTTTAATTATCCTTCCTTTTGTACATAGTAAATGAATAGTCCTAGTTAAGATATTGTCATATCTCTTGTTGGGTTCACTCTACTTAGAAGGAGGCCATCATTGATAAGGTAAATACAGTCTTAAGTCTGTGTCCCTGTTCATTAAATGAGATATGTCATTTAAACTTCAGTAAATTATTTGGGTTCATCTCTCTGAAAAAAAGAAAATAAGCATTTTATCATGGTAAGTGGCAGTGACCTGTCCACATTTCTGTCTAAAGACAGAACAGTGAAGTTCTACCCAAATGATAATCTGTTTCTTGGTTCTTTTTCTAAAACTTTTATTCTGTAGTCCTCAAAGGACTGTTAATATTAACACCGTAATTCTCTGATACTAAGATAGCAAAGGACCATCTATCTTGAGGGGGGAAAAAAAGAGATTCTATTTGGGAAGTGTGACCCAGTGGTTAGAGGTGAGGCAAAAGCCGCATTAGCCATTCTGAACAGAGATTTAATGCTTCCACCTAGGAGACTCGAGATGGAGGGGAAGCACGAGAATACCATGATAGAGAATCCATGAGAACACAACAATTTCAAGAGAAAGGAAATGGATAACTATTCTCAATGCTTCTGAGAGATCAGGAAGATGAGCATTTTTCCAAGATGGAAGTTATTGTTGGTCTTGATGGAACAGATCTGGAGGCAGGAATTGGAATGAAAATCCTAAGGAGGTGGCAAGGGACAGGTCGGAGAAACAAGAGTAAATGGGCCAAGGGGGAAAAAGCAGGGGTACAATTTTATGCAGCAACACCACTATTCATGCTAATAAGCTTTTGAAGAATGAATTGTTTGCCTCAGGATTTTTAGTTTATTTTTATTTGTGTTTTGGGGGCCTTTATCAAATATTTTTCAGCTTCTATTTGCAAAGCACTTTCATTAACGAACAAGGCAAGAAAAGATCCCTATCTTCATGTAGCTTAGTTTCTAGCTGGGGGAACAAATAGAAATAGTAGATAAGCACATTACACAGGCTAGAAGGTGGTAGGTGCTTTAGAAAAACCTAAGAAGTAGAGAGTAACAGTCTGAAGTGCTGGGCTGCAATTTAACTTGGGTGGTCAGGGTCGGCCTCATCAACATGACTGACTTTTGTACAGAGAAACTGGAGAAGGTGAGTGTGGTTAGGTGGTTGTCGGGAGGAAGAGCCTTCCAGGCTGATGGAACCACTGGAACAGAAGCCCTGAGGTAGAGGTAAAGCAGGGAGAAGGGCAGAATGACTCCAGAGCCAAGTGAGTAAGAGGATCAAGGCAGGGAAGGAGGCGAAAGGGGTGGCAGGGTCCCCTGAGAGGGGCTTTCTGTGATTTGAAGGAGAAGGAGAGCAATGAACTGCACAGTACTGAAAAGGAAGTGATGTGATCTGTCCCACCTGACAATAATTCAGCTAAGGAATGATGGGGCCTTGGATTAGGATAGTAGTGGACATAATGACAAATGATGGAGTCCTAGAACTATTTTGAAAGGAGAATAGGATTCCTTCACCCATTAGGGGCTGGGTAAGAGAGACAGAGAGGAGTCAAGGATGACTATAAGGTTATTGAACTAAAATTTGAGAGGACCTAGTGGCCAACAGTTGTGATGGATAAAGAGGCAAGTAAAGTAGGTTTATAGATAAGAGTTCATGCTGCTTGGGATCAGATGTTCAAGAGGACGTGTCGAGTAAACAGTTTGAGTCTGGTACCTTGCATAGTGACTATTAAGAGCTTTCAGAACCATGATAAATCTATTAATGCTACTTTTACAGCTTCACTTAAAGCCTATTTAGATAAATCCCCCAAATATACCGGATTAAATTCTATGGGAATATCAGAGCAGACAAAAGAGCAAACACCAATCAATCTGTTTACAGACTCAGAATGCAACACAGGTGATACTAATCACAATGCAGGCTAACCAGATAGTTTCAATTACTTACACTAAATGTTATAGAACTTTAAACCCCTCACTTTGGATCCACAGGGTAGGGCAACACTCAGCTGAATGTTTTTTCCCCTCTATAATCCGTATATCAGGTTCAACATATTGAGTAAAGTGGCAGCAAGAGAGGGGTTATCAACCGTAACACGTGGCTAAACACTGGACACTGTACATCATGTCTTGGCAATTCAAAGCAAGATGTCCTTGACCCAGTTTATCTTTAGCAATGTCTCTGGGTATGTGTCTCTTGTAAAATATGACAAGGGCAAGGAGATAATAACAGGCACAGTTCAATAGCCAATCCCTCAGAAAGCCACAAATTTTAAAAACAAATAGGAAAATGGGCAATGACGGTATCTCTGATTTGAAATATCTGATGCAATTAATGATTGCCATTACATGTTTCCTATTACCCTGACTTGCATAAGCACAAGGAAAAGTTCAGGATCTACGAGCTAATCAGGAAAAATATCACTAAGCTTTGGGGTCAGTTAATTAACAGTAAAGTCATATTTTTCACGGATTAAGTCAGGCTCTTCCTTTTGACCTCATTTAATTGCTGCTTTTAAAGACCACTGGAATAGTACTCTCTCACACAAAAATGCATTGAAATTCAGCCTTCCTTTGAGGTGTGATGAGATCAGAACTTAAAAACACTGGCACATTAGTTTAAATTAGCACAATCTCTGTGGGAAGCAATAGATACTATGTACTGTGAAGCAATACATACTATTGTGTAACAAAATATATGTGACAATACATAAATGACAAAGAAATATTGCTACTTTTGCCATATTCATAGGGTTTGTCCTGTGTAATTATCTCTGCATTGTAGACTATGGGTTTGCTTTTTTCTTTGTCTTTTCATGGTTTTTCCATGCTTTTTATAATCAGAAAAATAATTAAACTGTTCCTAGAAAATAAAGTTTTAAGCCTTTTAGCTTAGTTTTCTACATCTTCAATTTTTGGTCACTTTGGACACACTTAATACACCCAGTTGTAATCTCTGTTTTCTTATTAACATAGAACTCAAGAAGAAAAATAAGTTTAGTTCTTATGAATATATTTGATGGTAATTCTAGGGTTAGATATTGCTATATTATATGGCCCATTCTAGGGAGTGAGTTCAAATACTAGAATTGTTCTAAATTTCTCTGGGAAATTAGAGATTTTCCTATTTTTTCCCTTTGATAGTTTAAATAAATACCCTCAGATCAAATATAAATATTTAATTTTGTATATAATATTTTGTGTACTTAGTATATAATACTGTATTTTGAAAACAAATATATTTTAATTTTCATTCCTTTTTGTGAGAACATTAAGGATTTTATATCTATATATAATCTATAATAGAGAAATGAAGAATTTCTCTTTTGGTGTCAATATTCAGTCACTGTGATTCTTGCCTCTCTATGAATCATATGATATAATTTCTCAGCCAATATGATGACTAAAAGGTTAACAAAACTTAAATAAGTTTTTGAAATACGTGAAGGTACAATGAGCTTCAGCTATGAGGCTTTGAAATACACCTGTGGCTTCCCAGTTTTGACATAGTCTTTCTGCTCATTGAAATAAGATAAAATTTTCAGAGCCTATCACAATTCCACCTAGAAGGAAATACTTAAAACTATCTGATATGAAAGGGAGCTGGGCTGATGAAATCTATCACACAGTTATTTCTGCATAATATATATGAAGAAAAAGAGATGTTGCCTTTTTTTCATAGGCAAAAGGGTAATTTTTCATTTTAAACAAGAGCATTACTTTAATAATGTAAATTAAGGAATACCTTAGCAAATACAAAATAAGCTCCAAGAGGGCTGATTTATATTTAGAAAAAGTACCTATATTTATTTCTACTTTTCATAGTTAGCACTTAAAAAGCGACAGGCATTTTCAATGACCAATGACTGTGATGTTTTTATATTAAACATTTTCACTGCTCTTTCTAAAATGCAAATTAGTTATTGATTTTTAAGGTGCTGAATTCCTGAGTTAGGCAGCACAGTATTTTAAAGTATTAAAAGCACCAGTTAATCAAATCCTGCATGCACAAGGAACTAACACTTATTACCTTATTTGACCTTAAGGTTATCAGCATTGCTGGCAATAATTAATCCATCAGTAAAGGCAGGAATCCCTACATCTGTACAGATAATTCTGATTGATATCCATCTAGATGGAGACAACTCAAAGTGTGATCTTCAAAATCACCTGAGGAAGTTTGAATGCTTTCATATTCCTGTGGCCCACATCATACTTACTACATTCAAATCTCTAGGAGCAAAGTGCTGAGAATCAGTATTTATCAATATTTATCATGCCCCTCAGGTGATATTTATACACAACAAATTGAGCAAAAAATAGTGGATTGATATTTGGATACAGTTTTGAAGGAATGAAAAACTGATCATTTTTATATGATGGTGAATTATTTCATATATATAAATAATAATTCACCCACATCTGCTGAGGTTATTTATTATGTAATGAATATATATGTATGTGAATATATGTATTTACAATGAATCACTCATAGTGATTATATGTATTACAGAAGCATATGCATATATACAAAATATTTTTTAATTTTTGCTATTCCTAAAAATCTATAGACAAAATGTGTTTTCTATAATAATAATTGTAATTGTAATAGTTATAATTATCTATTAATAAGTTTTCAAATGCCTTGAGATTCAGGAACAGAGTATGGCCCCTTCCATGGGCAGACACATCCTCAAAAGATACTGTGCTGGAAACAAGATGCTCTTGGTGGTTCCGAGGCCACCCCACAAGGAACTCCTAGACCACAGACTCAGCCTGGCTGGCCCCAGACATGTCAGCAGTGCCGAGGATATTTTTCTCTGTCATAATCTCTGCATCTGTGCTCATGTGCCGTATTCATTAAGGCCAAAAGATGTTAGCCATTAGAACAAGAAAGGCCTAAAAACAATGATACATTTTCTCTTGCATGGATATGAAAGATTTCCTAGGTATCCAGTTTCTCTACTCATTTTCCTATTCCCTCAAGATTATGCCAAACTGAGTAAACAAACAGTAAAGGGAAAGAAAAGCTGCCCCACACAATGCAAAATTAAGAAAGAAAATAATTTTGAAGGTGGTAAGGGAGGTAGGCATTTTAGAAAACCCATAAATCTGTACATTTGCTTTCCTGTGACCTATTTTAACTTAAAAGCTCCAGTAAGACAGGACCAACCCTTATTGGTATGGTACTCAATTCTAACCACCCGAAGGCAGCCATTTAATAAATATCTTTCAGACAAGAACACCACAAAGGACTATTTCTTGCTATGACTTAACATTTCTTGTAGTTCAAAATCACTATTTTTCTATAGGAACTTGGGAAATAGCACATCTCTACATTCATAAAGTACATAATTGGTTTCTTCTTGCACCCCACTCTTCAATTTTCCTTTGGAAAATCTGATGCCCATATTTCCACGCAAGCATTATTTACTTTTTGATTGAAAACATAAAGTCATTTCTATTTATGAACACTTTCTTGTAATAAAACCTGGCATTTCTCATCACTACCATTTGCAGTCTGCTTTTATAAAATTTAATGCATGTCAAAAATGTGCATGGTCTTGAAAATAAAGAGACAAAGAAGAAATCTTCTGTGTATCAGTAAATGTTCTGAAATGGGCTTATCAAGGAAAGATTTCTCATGATCTAGACCTGGTCTGTCAAGTATAGTAGCCATTCACCACAGATGGCTATTGAGCACTTGGAATGCCTAAATTTTGACGTGCTGTAAGTATAAAATACACATTAGATTCTGAAGATGTGCAAAAAAGTTGTAAAATATCACACTAACAATGTTTCATATTGATTACATGTTGAAATGATAATATTTTGTATTACAATAGGTTAAATAAAATATGTTGAAATCTATTTTTCTCCTTTATGTTGTGGCTACTAGAAAGTTTAAAATTGCATTATGTGGCTCACAATGTATTTCTACTGGACAGCATGGATCTAGACTAAGAAATGCACCGCCATTGTTCCATGTAGCAATTAGATTTGGCAATATTGGAACATAATTTCTTATTGTTACAAGTAGTGAGAGGGTTTTGATAGAAATTCTTCTATCCCCTGGTTTTGGGTGGATTAACTACTGAACTAATTAGATCTAAGCTGTTAAAAGGGCCCCGGAGGAGGGAGGGGAAGGATATGTGGATTCATACATGCTTTCCAAGTCCTCAAGTAACACACTCCTGGTTGACTGGTTTGCTTAGCCAAGCTGAAACCAGTCTTATTGTCAGGTTGGGCGCATTAATTGGAGAGCAGACTAATTTGCAAGAATGTGTTAGTGCCCTTTAAAAGGTGATTTAAAATTCAAAATGATGGAAATGGCATAAAAGCATGCTTGTCTGATCACTCCTCAGAATCCATCTTGAAATCCTTACCATTTTTCTGTTTCCATTGTTAGAATTAAAGTATACAGTAAAACACTTAAGATTCCCAAACATCACATTCTACACCCTCACACAAATAATCATCATTCTGTTAAAGACAGAAGGGGAATTCCTATCATCAAACACATGCAGATGACAGTGAAAATACAATCTGTAGGTTTAATCAGGTTCCACATATAGGGATGAAACATAAATATCACAGCAACATCACCAAACATATTTGTGATTGAATGGAAGAAATTCTGCCTTTAATCCATTAGAATATTATAAGAAATTTGAGGAAGCACCTTCACCTCTAATATAGCTGCTAAAAGACTAATAACAACTTATATTTATACCCACTTTATATTTATGAATAATTTTACATTCATTATCACATTTAATCCTCACAAACAGGAATGAAATTATCATCTCCATTGTGAAGACAAGGAAACAAATGCTCAGAAAAGGATCGTGAGTTATCCAGAGCTTTAAAGTAGAATCTCCCGCCTCTCCTTTTTCCTACACAGCAGTGTCTAGGAAGTAGACACTGCGTTTCCAGCACAAAGATCAAACCTGGGCTTTAGGCAAGCATGGGGGAGATTAATAACATGAAGGAAAAGAGTGAGCATGACAGTGCTATTGGAAACAGTGAATTCAGAGAACATGACATTAATTTTGGAATTTATAGTGTAAACCTGATGAGTTTTCCCTTTGCTATGCATGCATAGACTTCTCATTATACAGTGTAGCAAAAAAAATCTTACTATTATTGATAAAGGAATCTGTGTTGGTTTTGATTCAACAATCTCAGCTCCTTGGTGCAAAGTAGGTAAAATCATGAGAGCAAGAACTGCAAGTGGTCACTTCCTTAGTTACTAATTTATCAGGAGTTCTAACATAAAATACATGCAACAGCACAATCTTGGGGGCTCAACAATACTGAATAAAAAGGAATTTCAGAGCAAAAATAAATAACTATGGAATTTGTTTTATGAATAGGTTTAGGTTTCTCACAGACATATTGAGTTCCATGAAGATGAGAAAGAAAAAGTTTTTAGTAGTTAAGTGGGAGTTTGGTAAAAGTAGAAGAGAAGTTGGCTATGAGTTTGAATCAGTTAACACTAATTAATACCTGTCTGGAAATCTATTCTGAACATAGTTTTAAGAAATCAAATTAAACACCTCAAATATACTGTGTTTAATAAAAAATAAAAATTTAAAAATCAATCAAAGCCAAGTTATAAACAATTTAGATCAAGTCCATACATTCAAATGTACGCTGGCCTTAACAACAATTAATTCAAATCCAACAAGGATGCTGTCTTTGGTCACCCATGTGTTAACATATTCTGCAAAATGTGGATATTCAGTGAAAGCATACTGAAAGGTGTACTAGCATACATATATGCACTTGGGTTTGTTTTTCCAGATAACACCAATGGGTCCTCAGCTCCAACCACACATTTGCCCTGCGTCACCTCTGCAAGAGGCAGCTGGCACTCAGGGAGTGATATAGGCAGGGCTCTCCTCTGTGCCAAACTGGGTTATCAAATCAAAGGTGAAACTCTGTTTGGCTTTGCCAGCACCTTCAGGCTAAATTAGCAAAAAGATTCACTTCCTAGAGTAGAAAACAATTAATATCGCAAGGAAATGGACCCTCAAAACCCAAAGAAATACCATTGGTCTTAATAACGGTTCCTAGCCCTAGCCCTATGCTTGGCTAACACACTTCCTTGCCAGTTTCTTGGACATAATACCATAATGCAGAGGCTTTGCACTCGTAATACCTGGCAATATAACTTGGAAGCTAAGCCATACAGCTGGCTTGATTTTATAGATATATAGTATTTTATTAAATTTGGAATATAATTAAAAATATTTATAAAATATATTTAACAATTTATATACCTCATACTTGGGCATGCCAGATGATGAAGACAAAGTAAAAGTGTTCATCCCTTTTCTAGAGCCATGAGATATGGGGACTGAACCAGAAAGAAAGGAAACATCTGTTAAAGTGTTAGTTGACCAACATGACTGGAAATTCTGGGTCAATTTCTGACTCATTTCCAGACAACACAGGAAAAAGAGTGAGTTGCAACAGAAAGTGGCCCTAATTTCACAAAGCGTAAGCTGCAGGGCACACCTTTGACAGGGCTGAGTGTCACTGTGGATTTTAGGCTTTGTGGCTTCAGGGGCTCTGAATGACCTTTGGTGTCCAGAAGTGTATCTCTTCCCAATCCTTCTCCCTGTGTTTTCTAGCATGAAAAGGGCCAACAGTATGTAGAAAGAGTGGCATAGAACCACCCAATAAACTACCTGCATATTTTTTTCTACAGAATCAGAATTATCGCACTATTTTTTCCTACTTCAGAGGATTTCAGACTAATAGTGTGTTTCTTCAATTTTCATTTAGGGGGTTTTCATTTTTAGAAAAATAAACCTTTTTTTAAACAAAATTAGTGGCTCCATGCCTCTATTTATCATGAATATTAAATACACTCAATGCTTACTAGCCTTTGGGCACATTAACACATATCCTGGAAAGAAAGACAGACTCTGCCATCATAGTTTACACTTTGGGAGTCAATACTAAAACAAATCACAATCAGAAACCTCTCCTAGGAATATTCCTTATTTCTTTCTGTCCATCATTATGTGAATTTCTATACTATTAACTCTATGGTATTAATAGCAAATTGTGGTTTCCTGAGAAGGGCCCTATTGTTCCTCAGGGTGGAGAAGAAGAGGTGAGGCCCTTCTCAGGAATGTAAATCCAGAGTGGCTCCAGGACCCAGAGGGCCCAGCCCTGGATGATGTACACTAGATGTAAAAACACTTGCAACTTCAGCCAGTTTTACTAGTGAGGGCCAACTTTGCCCAAAATGTACCTGCTCAGAGAAGATTCTCTTGACTCTATAATAATTTCTTGAATCAAAGATGTTGTTGATTGTAAAATGCACCACAAAAACAAAAACAGATAAAAGAGAAATTCATAAAACACACATAAAAAGAAAAACTATAAATGAGACCAAGTCTGAGTTTAGCAGTGGATATCTAGTCCTTCATGTTGTATTATCTTCTATAAGAAGTCACTAATTTTACATATTGCAATCATCTTAGTATTTACTAACTACAATCCCCTTTTAAAGATGAGCTAGATAAATCCAAATAAATTTCATGTTATATCCAATTTATAGACAAGGGCAAGAGAATTTCATCCTTAATAATATTTCAACCATGCTACTTAATTTAAAACAAAGAAAAAATAGTATTCACTCATCAAGCAGTGTGTGTGTGACTGTGTTGCGGACTGAAAAAGGAGGCACTTTTATGTAACACTGAACAACACGAGAGAAAAAAATACAAAACTAAATTGTGGCAGATGCCGTGTTTGCCTTTCTCATATTCTTCTTTTCCTGTGACTGGGGAACCCCCTGCAGCTCATCCCAGTTTCCTTCATTACAATCAATCCTGTGCTAAGGGGATGCAAAGTTTTCAACTCTCAAGGAATTTGTTTCAAACCTACTTAATAATGAATGCTCCTCTGACCTTATCTCACAGTTTCACTAATTGGATTTTTGCCTTCTTACTAGTATCCCTTTTAACTAAGTCCCCATCCTGTCTCTCTGAGTTCCAGCCTTAATAGTATGTATACTGTAGTCCAGTTGCCCAGTCTTGGGATTCTGCTTTGCCCTGACATGGTTTCCCATGGACTAGGGTTCTGATGCTCAGCTGAAGCCATGGTCTATGACCCATTTCTACTATATTCCTAGTCCAGTCTATTCAAATGAGATCTGTATTTCCTACCCCTACTGCAGCTGAAACCCTGTTCCAAGGGTTGGTTGCTTTTCCACCTCTCAGACTTGGGTGGCCAAGCAGCTACTTGCTAACCACCAATCTCTTCTATGGAGCTGCTGCCTTAATAATCTGGGGTGTTGTAGCTGTGTTCTGTTCCCAGGAATTTGAAAGACAAATGCAAGTTTGTTTTCCTTGTGATTGGGGGATGTCTCTGAGCTGCACTGTGACTGTCATGTTAAAAAGTCTGTTCCCACAGTACATCAGGAAGCCAGTGAACACAGTGGGTAAGCAAGTGATGTCTGGACTGTCTGCATTCAACTACAGACTCCAAATTTTACCAGTGCAGATACAGCACATTATCATTACAAGCTTCATTTCCCTCACTTGAAAATTGATAATAATCGTATTTATTTCATTTGATTGCTGAAAGGCCTGAATGAGATAAAGCATATAACATGTTGCACAGAGAGTCTGACACAAGAAGCAACAGGGTTTTTTGTCATTACTCTTATTTTTATTCCAATTAGTTTGGGTATCCATAATGGAGAAACCATGTCTTCAGATCTTTTTATCCCTAAGCCATATTTCAGTTCTAGGCATCCCCAAATCTCAACACTCACAGCCCTCAACTCTGAGGTCAGCACGGCACCCTGAGTTTTCTGAGTGTTCTCCCCACACATTTCTGAGAACCCCATGGGTGTCTCATGTGTAACATGACTGTTGCTATGCAATTGTGGCTCCTGAGAACAGACCATTGCCCCTTAGAGGCCCTGGCAAGAGGGGGATGGAGGTAGGTGTACATGGGGAGGTGCGTAGGACTCAGACATCATTTCGAGCCCCTGCCTGCAGCTCTGCTGTCGTCAGCTACAGGGCTCTAGGGCACAGTCGCTGTGCTGCCTTCAGGCTATCACTCTGTTTGCTGAGCTCCTGCAGTGACAGCTTTCCTCCAAACAGGCAGCCTTCCTTGAGTCTCAGCTGCTCACCACTTCCTCTACCCATGGGAGGGAAAACCCTTCTCTCAAGCCCAGCTCTTTCAGAGAAGGATTCCAGAGCAGAATGGTCTAGACGTGTCTCCATCTTTCCTTCCCAGATAATATGAGCCCCGGGATAGGGGCTGAGGAAATGGGCAGGCAGGTGAGTACAGCCTTAGCCCCAGACTCGGTCTGGCCAGCCTTTCAGAATTCTTCCTCATCCGTGGGGAATGCCTCACAGGGGATCCATTAACCCCATCTGCGATTTTGTTTGGAGTTTAACACCGATGCACCCTTTTACCTTTGGACTGAGAACTGTCTTTGTTTGAATGTCGAGGGAGGAAATTGTATGTACCTCAATTCCTAATATGGTCCAAAGCTTTTTCCCATAACACCCAGGGTCCATTCAATTGGGAGTAGCTGTTTTCAAAATGTCCTACATTAGTAGGACAGCTAGCTGTCTGCCTACAGTGAAATAAGCCGCTGTAAGGTGGAGGAAAGTTGGCAAACAATACAAGTAGGATCACTGTCCTCAGTTTGCATTCTGGTGGGAAACAGAAAATAAAATAGCAAATAAACAAATCAATGAAATTATTACAGATTGTGATAAGTATTATGCAGAAAATAAACAGGACGTTATAAATCAAGTGTCAGGAAAAGGTTGAGGAAACAACTTTTGAGCTGCAATTCTACACATGAAAATGGGCCACCCCCATAAAGAACAGTGGAAGAGCGATGCAAAACACTGAAGAGATGTGAGCAGAAAGTGACATTTTCTCGTTTAAGCTTCATAAAATCATTTTGGCTGTGCGAGAGAAGGGATTGGAGATGAGATAAGAGTGAAGGCCAATTAGGAGGCTGTGTGAAGAGTGCAAGAGAAAGGTAATGGTTGGCGTGAGCTCAGGTGGTGGTGACGCAGATGGAGCAAAGTCATGGACTCAAGATCTTTTGAAGGTGGAATGTGTAGGTTATAATGATGTGGGGAAAGACGGAAAATGAAGAGTGAAATAAGTCAAAAGTGTCGTGGTGGGCAGTGGTGCCTTTTGCTAAAATGGGGAGCACTGGGAGAGACACACGTGGAGATGGAGAGCTGAGCGTTCTGTCTGGGGGTGTTACATTTCTCATGCCAGGAGACATGCCTCTTCTTGAGTACAAGTTTCAGTTCTCTCAGAACTCGGGCTGGTAAACTTTTGAAACCTAGCATGCCTTTGTATCTTAATTTCTATTAAAACATATCTTAATTTCACCCTTACTTTTGAATGTCTGCTTAGTTAGAGCATCCTAGGATAAAGTTACCTTCCCTGAGCATGTCATCCAAGATATTGCTCTCCATCTTCTCACATCCAGGGTTGCACTTGAGAAGTCTGATGTCACCTTAGTCTTGAAATGGTATTAATAATCTGCTTTACCTCTAGAAATGTTTATGATTATTCTCATCTTCAATAATCTGAAATTTTATACCAGCATGTTATAGATAGATGTGTTGTTTTTTAAATTCTGTGTGACCTTGTGTATATCTTTAGTCTAAGAAATTTTTTTATTTCACTTAATAGTTTTTTAAATATTGTCTCCTTCCACTGTTCCTTTTCTCTTAACCTGAAACTACTATAAGATGCACACCACAACTTTTGGATATAGCCTCCATGTTTCAGTCTTTTTAGGGGCACTCTGGGAGGATGCATTGGCTTGATTTTCAGGCTCTCTAATTCACTTTTCAGCTGTGCCTCTATTAAGTTATTTTGTCTGGTTTTCCCTTAATTCATTGTGGTTTTCATTTCTGAGTTCTCCAATTGGTTCTTTTGCATGACAGCATGTTCTCTCTTCATGAGTGGGCTGTTTTCTGTTTTCTGAGTATATCCTTCCTTAACACTTTCAAGCACTTTCCTCTTTGCTCCATTAAGTTTTAGTGTAAGCACTTGTATTTATTGATTCTATTGTTACATTTTCAGTGTCTTGGTTTTTCTCAGTGCTTGGCGATTCTTGATTGTGTGTCATCCCTGAGATTGTGATTTCCTCTTAAACAGAACCTATATGGGTCTAAGACCTACTTAAAGGTATGATGGGAACCTGCAGAGAAGTTATTCTGGCTAGCTCTCAGTGAGCTTTATGGAGGAGTGGGATGCGTTGCCTGGTGCTGTACTTGCACAGCTTGTCTTGTGGGTGTGGATACTTCCCATTTGTCCAGACATTGTCCTTGAGTCTCTCTGACCCAAGCCCATCCATCGCTGCCACTACTTGAAGAAAGAAATCCCTAGCACAGATGCTTCCTCCAGACTGTGACCGTGTGGATTCACTTGGCTGCTCTTGCTGAAGTATCCCAACCAGCTTTCCTATTATTTATCACAGGCCACCTCTACTTCAAGCATTCGGTAACTCCCATCTTATCTCTTTGCCATCCTCTGGGATTATCCAAGTTTTCTGTTTGTGTATTCCCTTTTCTCATTTTTGAACACATTTGTACATGATTTCTTTATTTCATTATTACTATCTGCCATTTTTTTAGGGATTCTATGTGGAAGGGGACAACTTAGCTTATGTTCAGCCCACTATACTGATAAGGAAGGTATCTATTATACATGCAAGTAGAGATATTTGTAGGCACATGCATGTACAGATCTGAGGATGGGGGCAGGGAGCTCTGGGCTGGACATTTCAATGTTTAGAAGAGAGAACTTCAGCACAGAGAGAGTATTAAAAGCTGCGGAGCTAGATGAATCACTGGAGGAGAGTGTAACTAGAAAAGAGAGGGCAGAGAAGACATCATGGAACCGTTAAAAATATGATATATATTGATACATATTGACTAATGTTTCCACTTTGTTAAGTGATACCAAATGAAATAGTAAACAGGAGATTTATAATTAGAAAAATAAGAGTGTCCTATGAAATAATTTTACTAACCTTATTAGAGTCATGAAATTTTATGCTGCCTTTGGGCTACTGCTTGAGGACCAAGTATCTGAAATTCTGCATATAACTGGCACAATGGCAACAATGTACATTGAAGAAGTGAGAAGTTAATTTTCCTTAAAATCAACAAACAACTAATCCTGACCTGTTAGTAATATTCCTCTGATTCAGTCTTTTCCTTCACTAACCAGTAGCAATCCCTAAACATTTTAGAAAAAAAAAGCTGCCTTAAGGACAAAAACTGACATTTGCCTGCACCACATTTGGGAAAAAGGGTCTTGTGCTCTCCCGTGGTTTTAAGTACTGAAGTTTTTCTTGCTCTAGGCAACCTGAGCTTCCTTCCCCACAAGCCTCACACACACACTGTCTCACTTTCATATTGTTTACCTATTCAAAAAACTGCTTGCTATGACAACCCTTGTCTGCATGACAGGCAGTTATAATTTGTTTGGAAATATTGCAACAAAGTGTCATTTTTCATAGTCTTTTTACACCAAAATACTTTCTTTTTCGGTGATACCCAGTGACTTTGTTGCAGTTGCATGGCCCTTGCTGGAAGATCATTTATAAATGAAAAATATCATTAACAAAACCCACATACTCATTCAATATTAGTGACCAGTGATGGTAGGATCATTGTAGTCTCTTGAAATAGGAAAATCTCTGATTTTCTGACTATCCCTTTGGTGTTACAGAAGTATTCGAGTAACACTTGCCTGAACCAAAAAGTCCTTCCTTCTACAAAATGTGCTTTGGATTGAAGTGCTGTGAAGCATGAGTACATATGGAGAGCCAAAATTAATGCAACCCAGTATGAACCCTTCTCTGTACCCCTGGGTATGTGTTCCAGCCAGAAAAATTCAGATAGTTCCAAAATCCTGCTATGGTATTGTGTGGTTGGTGCTGACAATAGCAGTCAAGAGATTTTGTGTGATCATGAACAATTATTCACATGAATACCTTCATCAGATTCACTGAAACATCTCCAAAACAGACAGTGGATGTCAGACAATACTGCCATATTTTAAATTCAAATACTAGTATTTCTTTGCTATGTACTTCTGTGGTACAAACATGTTTGGATCAAGATGCTTCTTGTTGCTAGAGTTGTAATCCAAGCACCCCAAAAGCAGTTAACAATGGCAGCTTTACAAAATTGCTCACTATTTGCCAGATTATTAATCTGCACTTGGCATCCACTGAGTACAAAATGTATTATGCAAATGAGCTTGGTGCTCCAGGCCCAGAGCATGAATGGAATTCCCTTTAGGCTCAAGAGGAATCTGGCCATGAGCAAATGATGGGGGAATATATGACCCAGAGGATTAATCATTCTTATAGTTTATGATAGATGTTTCTTCCTGATGCCCATCTTCAGCTTCGCACCTCAGTATACAAGAGACTCATGAAAAGATCTCTTAAAGAAACATTGAAAAAAGGTCTTGCCAATGGGTTTCAGCATCAGACAAGTTCACTATGGATTCAGTGAGACCAAAAAGAAATGACAGTGGGACATTCTTGGGGTAAAAGAGTTTATACCCAACTTTTTTCCCATGGTGGCAGGTCAATCACTAGAATTCCATCCACTCAGAGTGAGTCTGCATGCAGCAAGCTGGTCTCTGCCTCTGGGCCTCTTGGCCCCCACAGTGGTCTCAGTCTCTGTTCTCAGTGTTGCCACCACTCCAGCCTCTGCTCTCATGCAGCCTTCTAGCCCTGCAGCCATGCAGCAGCCGAGAGCACTGGGTGGAGCTCTTTATATAGAGTCAGTAACGACGTATTGCCCATACTCACCAGGGCCATGTGAGAATCCTAGCCATGGGACCCTTCACTTTCTCCACAAAAAGCAAGCATTTTGAGACTTTCACTTTTTATCTTTTATATGTTGGTAACATTTGAGGTTTCCTTTGTTGTCATTAGTTTTTAAGCTCAGGGCATCACTTTAATAACTTTGAAAGACTGATATAAATTTAGGTGCCTAATTCTTCATGTATTAACAGTAATAATTTTGTCAGTTGTATAATATTTTGGCAAAACTTACAAATGGATTCAGCTGTAAATATTGGGCTGCCCCTCTAAACATATGCTTTCTAGGCATAAATATTCTGTAAGCTTCTTTTATGGAAATTTTGCATCATCCTGTGTCCCCGAGCAAAGACTGATTGAGAAACAGGATGGCCAAACCACTCTGCCACATATAAGGGATACATTTTGAAAAGTCCATGTGGGGAAGTTGGAGTTCCTATGGCCGGGATCCTCACTGAACTTAAACCACCGATGATGTAACTGGCCTGTTGCTAGGCTACCGCTTCCACACCTTTAGGCAATAAGCCATTATTGCACTATATAGGGAGCTCAGCCCAGTGCTCTGGGTGGAAGCAGAGATGTCAGTGCTCGACCTACCACCGGAGAACAAACCGGGTAATGAACAATTTCACCCCAAAAAACGTTCTGCTGCAATTTCTTTGGTCACATTGAATCCATAGTGAACTTGTCTGGGGCTGAAACCCATTGGCAAGACAATTGACGAAAGCTGACAGGGTTCATTGTTGACCAAGGAAAAAGACAAGCTGCCCTATGGGAGGGGTGCTTCAGCGGGCTGCCCCTGTGAATGGGGAAACAGTGGATCATCCCCCAATGGGTATGGGGTCTGACGTGGCTTGCCTCCTAGAGGACTGGGCCCCACCCCAGGACTGGAGGCAGGTAGAGGTGACACCTGAGGCAGTAGGGGTGGCCCTTGGTATAGTAAGCAAATCCTTTGAGAAGCAGAGTGCCCGTGAGGCAGCGGAGACTGTGGGTTGGCTACTTCCACAGGATTAAAAAGGTCTACAGGGAAGACCCAAGAAATGGCGGCACAAGAACGTGAGCTGCAAACTTCTGTGGATTCCCTGAGGAGGGAAATGGCATTGATGCAAGAGGAGGCAGCACGAGAACGCAAGCTGCACACTTCTGTGGATTCCCTAAAGAAAGAGAGGGCACTGGCAGCAGGTGCCATTAGAGACGAGACGGCAGCGCTGCCAAGTGTTCTGAAGAAGGAGGAGGCCATCAAAGAAAAAGACAAACTCCTGAGGGAAGCACAGGCATAGGTGGCAATGAGAACATCAGCTGCGAAGCATTGAGGTGAAGGTAAGAGACCTTCTGAAGACAGAGGTAGCATTGCTGCGAGGCACAGTAGAAAAGGTAAAGGTTGTAGCAGAGGGAGCACTTGGGGGAAGGGAGAGAAAGGTGCCATCAGCCCCAGAAATGGAGGAGCTGGGGAAGGATGAAGGGGTGGTGCTGGAGGCACTGGCACCTCTTGTATTGAAAGCATGCCCAGTGGTTGTAAAGAAAATAAAAATCCAGCAGCTGAAAGTTCCCCAAGGAGAGGAGCAGGTGCCTCCCCAGGTCCTGGAGCACTCTATGCTCCACCCCTATACTCAGGCTGAGCTGGTGGTGTTGGGCTCCCGGTTTAGTCAGAAGCCCTCGGAGTCAATATCAGCTTAGCTCCTGCGTCTGTGGGACTTGGGGGTGGATGGAATTGTTCTGTCGGGATCAGAGATGGGAAAGCTGCCTTCCCTGACAGTGCAGCCTGCCTTGAGGCAGCGATTACAAAGTGCATATTAGACCCCAGGGAGTCACTCCCTCCTCAATTAGCTTATGGCTGCACTTCGTGCTGTGTGGCCCAATCTGGGTGATCTGCCATCCTCTCCTGTTAGATGGCAGACATATCCTGAGCTCCAACAGGTGTTACGAGAGGTAGGCATAAGAAATGCAATCTATAGTCCACAGAATTATGGCCCAGATGAAGAAATTTTCACTACTGGGATAAGAAACATTGTACTTCAAATGGCTCCTACATCCCTCTTTGGGTCTCTAGCGGCCATTCTTTCCCCTCACTTAGGGCATCCCATAAGCGAGGTGACACGTACAGTAGCAGACTTAGGAGAAGTGGAAGCAATGAGAATCTGGAAAGAAATAAGACCTGTTACTCACAAGAATTTACAGGGCCCCATGAAGTTACAAGGACCCAGATGTGGATTGATTTAATACAGGCAGGAGCAGATGGAAGGAAATTAGATGGGAAGTCAAATAGGATCTTACTGGAGCTATAGCAACAGCTGAAACCAGAACAGCAGTTCCAGCCATTAAGACCAAAGAGGCAGAGGTCAGAGACAGAGCCACGAGTCTGGCCTGTGTGTCTCCAAGACTTCCTGCTGGAGAGCAAACCAACCTCACTTGAGCCCACACAGGAAGGTGATTGGGGAACACGGTTTGACTGAGGGGAAGGTCAAGGTATCTGCTCTGAGGGACCAGGGGGGATCCGGAGGCCACATGTTGAAATAGCTTCCATTGGTCCTGAGTGAACATACAATGTGTCCTGGCTCTGGAGGACACTGGGGCTGAATGTTCACTGATTCATGGTAACCCTGAGCGGTTCCCTGGGTCCCCCACTATCATAGGTGGATATGGGGGGGAAGGCTATCAGGGTGAAAAAAAGCCCAAATCCCTTTGGGAATAGGGTGTCTAACCCCAAAAGAGTATACTGTGTATATATCTCCTATCCCTGAGTATATTTTGGGGATTGATATCCTGCAGGGTCTATGGTTGCAGACCACTGCGGGTGAGTTCAAACTGAGAGTACATGTGGTGAAGGCAGTTCTGAGGGGACATGCTAGGCACCCACCCATAGCTTTGCCTGTGCCTCGGTGGGTAACTAATACCAAACAATACAAACTGCCTGGAGGGCATAAAGAGATTGGAGAAACTCTCCAGGAGCTGGAAAAGGTGGGTATTATAAAGCTCACCCATAGTCCTTTCAATTCCCCAGTGTGGCCAGTATAAAAGCCAGATGGCTCCTGGCATATGACTGTGGATTACAGAGAACTGAACAAAGTCATACCCCTATGCATGCTGCTGTCCCCTCTATTGCAGGCTTGGTGGATACCCTCAGGCATGAACTAGGAACACACCATTATGTGGTAGATCTTGCTAATGCCTTCTTTTCCATTGACATTGAGCAAGAAAGTCAGGAACAGTTTGCCTTCACGTGGGAAGGATGGCAATGGACTTTCACCATCCTTCCACAGGGATACCTCCACAGCCCCACCATCTGTCATGGACTTGTAGCCCAGGACTTGGCTACATGGGAGAAACCACCAACAGTGTGGCTGTATCATTATATCAATGATGTCATGCTCATGTCCAATTCTCTTTCAGATCTAGAAGGTACAGCACCTAGACTGATGCAACATTTATAGGAGAAAGGATGGGCTGTGAACAGCACTAAGGTTCAGGGACCTAGTTTGTCTGTCAAATTCTTTGGGGTCATCTGGTCGAGTAAGACCAAAGTGATACCAGAAGCAGTTACAGATAAAGTCTAGGTGTTTCCTACCCCCAAGACTGTAGCATTGGTACAGGAATTTCTGGGTCTTCTAGGCTACTAGAGAGTGTTTATCCTACACTTGGCACAAATTCTGAAGCCCTTATACCGATTGGTGTGAAAGGGTGTCAGGTGGGACTGGGATGAGACATGTGCATCTGCCTTTACTACAGCAAAACAGGCAATCAAGGCAGTGCAGGCCTTGAGTGTGATAGACCCATCAAGGCCCTGTGAGCTGGATGTTCATGTCACTGAAGATTGTTATGGCTGGGGTCTCTGGCAGCAGCTTCAGTGAACTAGCCAACCCATTGGATTCTGGTCATAACTCTGCAAATGTGCAAAGGTACGATACACTTTGATAGAAAAACAACTGGCTGCCGTGTATCACACCTTGCTGGTTACAGAACCCATCACTGGAATGGCCTCGATAAAGGTAATAACCCCCTAGGAGCCTTCCCCTATAGTTGTCTGCACTGACAACTGGGCTGTCTATCAGGGCTTAACCCTGTGACTGGTTGGTCACCGACCCCTCTGGGGGCAAGAATTGTGGCAAAACTTATGGGCCTGTGATCAGACTAAAAATAATTACAGTATACCATTGACAGGTCATTTGCCACTGGCATCCCCAGGAAATGATTAAGTAGATAAATTGGCCCATATACGTTGGTTAGAAGGAAAGCCTGCCTGTGATGTAGCCCAATGGCTACATCAGTATTTGTTGCATTTGGGGTAAAAGACAATGTGGGCTATAGCCTGTTGGTGGGGCTTGCCTTTGACCTTCGAAGAAGTTAGTAGAGCCCGGCAGGAGTGTGTCATGTGCTCCAAAAGGGACTTACACCGAGTTCCACAGCAACATGGGACAATAGCTAAGGGGCCTATACCCCTCATCAGGTGGCAGATAGACTATATTGGGCCTCTACTTGTGTC
This sequence comes from Manis pentadactyla, assembly GCF_030020395.1. Lineage (NCBI taxonomy): Eukaryota > Metazoa > Chordata > Mammalia > Pholidota > Manidae > Manis > Manis pentadactyla. The sequence goes on from NC_080029.1 coordinate 87,020,912, forward strand.
AGAAGGATATCAGTTTGCGATGACTTGTGTGGATACAGCTACTGGACTCCTGGTTGCTTTTCCTACCTGTTGTGCAGACCAGCAGATGACCAAAAGAGGCCTGGAGCGCCTTTTTGCTGCCTATGGCCGACCACAGGTAATTGAGAGTGATCAGGGCACCCAGTTTACTGGACATACACTGCAAGAATGGGTGCAATAGCTGGGAATCAAGTGGAAGTTTCATGTGCCATACAATCCTACTGTAGCAGGCATGATAGAGAGGCACAATGGCTTGTTAAAATCTGGACTAAAGTCAGATACCAATAGTCTGTGGGAATGGTCAGTCTGCTTATGTACTGTACTATGGCATTTGAACAAGAGACCCTGACAGGGAGCCCTGAGCCCCGTAGACATGCACATATGGCTGCCTCCCCTATACAACTGCAAGTACAAACCAAGGAAGAATCACTGAAGCTGAGGTTCGGCCACCAGAATAACATCTTGCTGCCAGCAGCAACTGCACTGAACCTCGGAGACGCATTGAGTGGATGTGGCCTTGGACCTTTCGACACATGGATCAATGATGGCTGGCTCTCCTGGTACCTTGGGGACAAGGCCCAAAGCCTGGAAGATGGCCTCCTGTGTATTCCTGGAATAACAGCAGAGTGGCCCCCAAAGGTCACAGTAGTATATCCTGAACGGCCAGAAGGTAGGAGCATCTTACTGGGGAGTTTTGTTTTATCATTATGGCCAGTGCATGCACCTCCAGTAGCACTATATATAGATCCTTCAGTAACCCCACGGGGAAAGGAGTAAAAGTATAACTAGACCTGGAAGGAGGGACCCCCTTCCTGCTACAGTCCTATCACAGGACCACTCTCTTGCATGCATCCTGCCTGATGGACAAGATTTGCCTATGTTGGTGGCATTAAAACATGTGTCTTATCATGCCTAAAGTCTTTGTGGATTGAGAACTTCCTCTGGCTTGAGGATTATTATAATTTTTTTAATTATCTCTAAGTTGTTGTTATGCTCTGTTGCTATTGTGGAAGCTGGTTACAGTGCTCCAGCTTTCTCATACAGGGACCATTGCGGAAGATTGAAAGCATATAGATTGTAAGGCAAGAATCCTGGAGGCATGGAGTGTGGGGAAGTTGGGGTTCCTATGATCAGGATCCTCACTGAACTTAAACCACCTGATGATGTAACTGGCTTGTTGCTAGGCTACTGCTTCCCCACCTTTAGGCAATAAACTATTATTATGCTATATAGAGAGCTCGGCCCAGTGCTCTGCGCAGAGGCAGAGATGCTAGTGCTTGATCTACTGCCATAGAACAAGCCAGGTAACGAACCCTTTCACCCCAAAAAACGTTTTGCTGTCAATTTCTTTGGTCACATTGAATCCATAGAGAAGTTGCCCAGGGATGACAGTCCAAAAGAGCAGCTTGGGTCTAAATACTTTTAAGTCCAAAGAGGTCAGGAATATTTTCACTGCTTCCAATTGAAGTCTGATTCAGAACCCCTAAGCAAAAATGAATTTAAGTGGATTTAAGAAATAGTAAATAGTACTAGATAAGTGAATGAATACTATAGGCAAGGAACTGGGATAAGTGTCCATGCTTTGGTGGTTTTACTCAAGAAGGATTATGTAAAAGAAAACAGAATTAACCTAGTGCCCACAGATGAATACAGCCCAAAAGAAAACGTATGGAGCTGGTAAGAACATAGGGCAGACTGACTGTTAGACTTGGGATGAACTGAGTCAGTAATAGACCATACATTTGAAGAACTGCTGTGGTAATTAAAGCTCATTTAGACAGGTCAAGAAGGTAGTTTTAATTAATGAGGGAAACAAGGTAGTGAATTAAGTTATAATGAGTGAGAGAGAGGAATTACAGGTCTGGATTCCATTGTGCAGGAGGAGATTGGTGGGAGTTTTAACTGGACTAAGTGTCTTCAGGCACTGGGTGTTGGAGCCAGTAATAAAAGTGAAAGTTCATACTTTACCAAGTTGCCTCAAAGTTGATTATTCTTATGTGGAGTGTTGAGAGGTGGAGTCAAAATAAAACAGCATTTTGAATGCATGTGGTATTTTTCTCTTAGGATTCTCAAACTATGCTGCTGTACCAATGTTTAAAAGGAGTAAATAACTATGTGGAATATTGCTGACAGGTCGAATATGAAAAGGACAGAAAGGTGTCCCAGTGCACTTAGCATCATGCTCAACAGTAGTTTTTGTTGAGTGATGGGAGCAGAAGCCAGGTTGAATTAGAATGATAGGAGAATGAACATGAGGAAGTGGAGAAGTCAAGAAGAGTAGTTTGCTGTGAAGGGGACCAGAAAAAGTAATGTGACAGATGGATAAGGTGAGGGGTTCTGTAGAGATCTGTCTGTGTGGTTTTTAGGATGAGAAATACAGAGCAGGTTGAAAGCAAACGGGGATGGTCCATTAATGAGAATGGTGGATTCAGCTGTGAGTGGGGCTAGACTCCAGTGTCCCCGCAGAGGGACTTTTCTTGCAAGGAAAAGAAACTCCTGTTTAGTTGTACAAACGGAAAGATGTAAATGTTTGTGGATTTGGCGGTGGGTAGATGTGCAAGTAATAACATAGCTGTTTCCATTTTTTAAAAGCAAAAATGAAGCTGAATGGAGGGAAAGCTGATGGAGAACACTTGAAGAAAAGAGAAATTATGAAGTTGTCATCTTTGGAAGCAAGGCATGAAGCTTATTATACAAATATTGTACAAATATTATACAAATATTCCTGGGCTATGTTTAGAGCCCATCTGAGATTTGAGATAATAAATTTAAAGCAGAATCAATCTGCTGCATGAGGTCCTTTTTTCTTTAGGTATCAGCCTCAAGAGGTAGGTTTGAATTTATTCAAGCCTGGCAACTCACATCTGCACATTTATAAGTGTACACTTTGTTGCTATCCTGGATCCAAATTCTGATTCCTCCACTTATTATCTATGAGCTCTCAATTTGTCAGTATCTCAGTTTCCCCATCTGTAAAATGGAGATCACAACAGTGTCTACCTTATCAGGTTGTTAGGAGGATTAAATTATTTAAAGATGCAAAATGCTTAGAACAGTATCTAGTATCACAAGTGCTCAATCCCCATTTGTGGATAAAGTGAAGGTTCCTGTGGCCAGGATTCTCACCTGGCCCTGGTTGGCTAGTTCACTACACATGTGTGAGCAATATGTTGCTATTGATTCTATATAAAGAGCTCCGCCTGGTGCTCTGGGCAACATGGTGGCACAGTTGCAGGGCTGCAGGGCTGCAGGGCTACAAGTTTGTAGGAGAGCAGAGACTGGAGTGGCAGCACTGAGGACAGAGGCTTAGACGGCTGTGGGGGCAGAGAGGCCCAGAGGCAGAGACCGGCTTGCTGCATGCAGACTCACTCTGAGTGGACAGGTTTCCCGCGATTGACCTGCCACCATGGGAATAAAGTTGGGTATAAACCCTTTCACCCCAAGAACATTCCATTGTCATTCTTCGGTCTCACTGAATCCACAGTGAATTTGTCCGGGCCTGAAACCCATTGGCAAGACACCGGTATATAAGGTATATGATATGCTTAAGCTTTACAAGCTATGTTTTCTACGCATCAAAAGTAAAACAAGTGGAATTTAGAAAATTATTAGTCATAATCATATGTAAATAACTTGCTTGTATTAAGAAATATACATACATGGTTTTAGGAGTCACTGTTTTCAAGAAAATCATTCAAAGCCCTAAAATTTGGTAGTTTCTGAAAACTCAACTTTTCACAGATTTTCTTAAATCAATCACAGTTTGCACAGATTAAAGCTAAGTGCTAAGTCCAGTCTGGAAATAAGAATTCCTTCATGAACATTTCCCCTCAAATTTGAGTCTGGACGATTTTGGCTCCATGATTTCATTAATTTGTATTTTTTGCAAAGAATGTTCTTGGACCAATAATGTCACTGAGGTGTGTAATGCTTTGAAATCACTCAAGTTAAAACAATAAACTGGTGTTACTGATTATTTGTGTAACTTTTCCAAATGCCTCCAAATTAAATTCAACAAGTAAACACTTGGTGATTTCTCTGTGTAAAGCCCCATAAGAAGCACCGCCAGGAACTCCAGGTAGGAAAGTCACAACTGCTGGCATCCAGTGATTTGCCAGTTATTATAGTTGATGGAAAGTCCGTCGTTTTCTATTCTATATCATATGGAAAGGAATGATGCGAATTCTATGATTGTTTTGTTTGTTTTAGATCTTATTAACCATCATAGCTATAGTTTACACGGCCTTGAAATTTTCTACATTTAAAAAGGAGCACATTTCAGGACTTTTGATTGTTTATCCAAGAGACTCTAGTTTCAGAAGTGTTGTATTTATTTTCAGCACACTTCATCTAAGGAGGATCCTTTACTACTACTTTTCCAAACTTATATTTCATAAAACAAGTTATTAATTGAAATTAATGGCCCTGTTTTTAGCCATTATGTTCAGCACTGTTGCCTACAGTAATAGCAAGTTGCAAGCTGATTGATGAGGTTACAAATCAAATATTGGGGTATGGGATCCCACCAGGCCTTGAGAAAAGTATTGTTTTTCAATAAATATATTTGTTTAAGTAAGTAACAGAATTAAAAGGAAATTGACCAAACCTTACTTATGTACGGCATGGAAAATTTATCCATACTAAGTATCTAACTTGTGAGTTACAAGCAGCTGTAGTTTAAAACTCAGTAGGTGAGATTTAGAGTAAATTTGTTTCTCTTTTTTCCTGTTGAGATTCAGGAAACACACAGGGAGACTCAGGACCCACCATTTAGAAGGTGAGTACTTCCACACTAATAACGGGGGGAGATGTTTAACACGGACTCAAAGGAACAGCTACTCACTAAGTTACTACTGATGTGGTAAGAAGTGGCTTGTTGGTGCCTGATGTTGACACCTGCTGAAAGATAACAATAGCATTTAAAATTAAGGGTACAATCATAAATGCTTTATTAATATTTATCGAATGATTCCAAGAGGTAGTCACATCCTTTAATAACTTTTTATAATGCATGTTATAAAATGCATTGGTAACATTCTTATAAATGATGCCATAATCTCCTAATGTTACTATAACACGTTTTGTTAATTAAAACAATGTATGCACCTGTTTTATCCACTAATTTAAATTATTAGTATAAAAAGCATGTTAAAATGACCAATATAATTTTAAAATATAATCATTACTTGGGTAAAACATTAACTATAATGACTTCCTTCACTCTCATAGATACCTGTAGCCTTTGTCTTGAAAAGAAAATAAAGGAGAAGATGTAGGTCACCAAATGTTTGGAGGAGCTACTAAGTTAATAAAGTATGTACACTCCAAGACTACTAGATCTAAATCTGAATTTAGCAAAGTTGCAGGATACAAAATTAATACACAGAAATCTGTTGCATTCCTATACACTAATGATGAACTAGCAGAAAGAGAAATTGGTAAAACAATTCCATTTACAATTGCATCAAAAGGAATAAAATACCTAGGAATAAACCTAACCAAGGAAGTGAAAGACCTATACTATGAAAACTACAAGACACCATGAGAGAAATTAAAGAAGATACCAATAAATGGAAACACATCCTGTGCTCATGGATCGGAAGAATTAATATTGTCAAAATCGCCATCCTGCCTAAAGCAATCTATAGATTTAATGCAATTCATATCAAATACCAACAGCATTCTTCAATGAACTGGAGCAAATAGTTCTAAAATTCATATGGAACCACAAAAGACCCCGAATAGCCAAAGCAATCCTGAGAAGGAAGAATAAAGCCGGGGGATTATGCTCCTCAACTTCAAGCTCTACTACAAAGCAACAGTAATCAAGACAATTTTGTCCTGGCACAAGAACAGACCCATAGACCAATAGAACAGACTAGAGAGCCCAGATATAAACCCAAGCATATATGGTCAATTAATATATGATAAAGGAGCCATGGATATACAATGGGGAAACGACAACCCCTTCAACAACTGGTGTAGGCAAAACTGGACACCTACATGCAAGAGAATGAAACTGGATTATTGTCTAGCCCCATACACAAAAGTAAACTCAAAATGGATCAAAGACCTGAATGTAAGTCATGAAACCATAAAACTCTTAGAAGACAACATAGGCAAAAGTCTCTTAAATATAAACATGAGCAACTTTTTCCTGAACGCATCCTCTTGGGCAAGGGAAACAAAATAAAAAATGAGCAAATGGGACTACATCATTCTGAAAAGCTTCTGTACAGCAAAGGACACCATCAGCAGAACAGAAAGGCATCCTACAGTATGGGAGAATATGTTTGTAAGTGACATATCCAACAAGGGATTAACATCCAAAATATATAAAGAACTCACACACCTCAACACCCAAAAAGCAAATAACCCTATTAAAAAATGGTGGAGGATATAAACAGACATTTCTCCAAAGAAGAAATTCAGATGGCCAACAGGCACATGAAAAGATGCTCCACATTGCTAATCATCAGGGAAATGCAAATTAAAACCACAATGAGATATCACCTCATACCAGTTAGGATGGCCAACTAACTGGGAAATAGAAAAGACTGGGAATAACAAATGCTGGTGAGGATGTGGAGAAAGGGGAACCCTCCTACACTGCTGGTGGGAATGTAAATTATTTTCACCTTTGTGGAAAGCAGTATGGAGGTTCCTCAAAAAGCTCAAAATAGAAATACCATTTGACCCAGGAATTCCACTCCTAGGAATTTACCCTAAGAATGCAGGAGCCCAGTTTCAAAAAGACATATGCACCCCTATGTTTATCGCAGCACTTTTTACAATAGCCAAGAAATGGAAGCAACCTAAGTGTCCATCAGTAGATGAATGGATAAAGAAGATGTGGTATATATACACAATGGATATTATTCAGCCATAAGAAGAAAACAAATCCTACCATTTGAAACAACATGGATGGAGCTAGAGGGTATTATGCTCAGTGAAATAAGCCAGGTGGAGAAAGACAAGTATCAAATGATTTCAGTCATCTATGGAGTAAAAGAACAAAGCAAAAACTGAAGGAACAAAACAGCAGCAGAATCACAGAACCCAAGAATTGACTAACAGTTTCCAAAGTGAAAGGACTGGGGAGGGTGGGTGGGAAGTGGGGGGAGAAGGGGAATAAGGAGCATTACGATGAACACACATAACGTGGGAGGTGGAGCATGGGGAAGGCAGTATAGCACAGAGAAGACAAGTAGTGACTCTATAGCATCTTACTACGCTGATGGACAGTGACTGTAATTGAGTATGTGGTGGGGACTTGATAATGGGGGGAATCTAGTAATCAAATGTTGCTCATGTGATTGTATACTAATGATACCAAAATAAATAAATAAATAAAGTATGTACATTATTAGTTGGCTTTCTGTTTTGCGTGCACTAAATCTGCTTCCTGAAAATAGCACAGAGGGACTTAGGAATTATTTTTTGCTCATGATTTGGTCCTAACTTGCTTTTCTAAGGTCTCATGAGTGCTCAAAAGCTGGACTCTCCTGTATTTTCCTTTTTGTCATAAAATATTATGACTTTTGAAGATATATTTTCTCCCAGAAGACTATCACCATGATCAATCTAAAATTGAAGTAGCAGTAATATAATGACAGTTAAGGTGCTGTCCCTTTTCCATACAATGCCATCTGCTTTTGGAACCTACTGCATAATAAATGATGAAGTTTGTAGGAGGAAAAGCTTCCTGGAAATTCCACCTTTGATCTTATAGAATTGTTTCACCCTTCCCCATTCATTCCCATCACCATAGCCTTTCAAGTCATGTTATCAATGGCATAAGCATAACATAGCATGGAAAGTAGAAAATTTCCTAATAAAGTCATTGTAATTGTTAGTTAGTATGTATGGTAATTAGTCTGCTCAGGCTACCATAACAAAATACCATAGATTGTGACTTAAACAACAGAAACTTATTTTCTCATAGTACAGAGGCTGTGAAGTCCAAAATCAAGTTACTGGCAAATTTCGTTTTTGGTGAGAGCTCTTTCTGGCTGGCAGAAAGCCCATTTGTCTTCAACATAATGGAGGGAGTGGGCTCTCCGTGTTTCTTCTTATAAGAACACTAATCCTATTGGGTTAGGGCCCTGCCCTTATCACCTAATTTACCTTAATTACCTCGTAATGGTCCTATCACCAATTATAGTCACATGGCAGGTTAGGGCTTCAGTGTATGAATTTGGAGGTGGGGGTGAGGGTGGGGCACAATTCTGTCCACAGCAGTATGGTTACAATACAGAGGCAAATAGGACACATGATTATTTTCTTATGCCCAACATTTTCACATGGACATCTTTTTTTCAAAAGGATTTTGAAAGTTCATATTCCAAAAAATACAGTTAATAACTAAAAACAGTATTTTGCTAACTTCCATGAGCAAAAATTCCTAAATTCATCACAATTGTATCCTGTTGCTAGTTGAGTTCATACTTCATCCCAGACAGACTTAGTGCTTGAAACACAGTGGTGAACAAGACAGAAAAGCTTCTGCTTTCATAGAGCTTACATTCTAACCTTGGGTAGGTTGTAAATTAATATATAAATGAACAAATAAGAAAGCCCTGATAGTGATAACCCGCCACGAAGAAAAGGTGTTAGTGAGTTAGGGTTAGTGCCATGGGGCTCCTGTGTAGTGTGTGGTTTAGGGCAGCCGAGGAGTGCACAGTGTAATGACAAGAAGATGACTACGTGAAGGGCATCCCAAGCATTAATAAAAACAATTAAATGGAAAAAAATTCAGAAGTTGCATTCATTTTTATTGCACTAAAATTATTATTCACAAATAAGAAAACCTACATCAAGCATCAACACACTTTTATGTATAGAATCATCAGCTCAGAAATTTCTCATGGTTCTCTGTCACCACTGATCCTAAAAATAAATTCTTATTTGAAAAAATTTCAATTAAACTCTTCTTTCCTGCCCTCTCCTGCTATCTTGTAGTTGATCCAGAGAGAGAATTAGTTTCCTTTTCGCAACATACCTAGATTGACATGTTTGTAATCAGTGTACCAACACAGGTGTCTGCAATCTAGAAAAGTGGGGACGGGACTTGTTTGGAAAAGGGTTTAATGCCCAGATTCATTAAAACAGAGACTATCAATATTTTACAATTTGCTTCCCTCTAAACAAACATGAGATTGAGTTCTTGACTCAATCTCACATCTTTCTCTTGTTGGAAGTCTTCATTAGTGTTTGGCTATCTTCATTTAAACATTTTGCTTAAGACGTCTAGTAGGTGAATTAAATTCCAGGATGGGTTTGTGACAGCAGGTAGGAAACAGGAAACCTTAATAGTCAAACCTGGACTTAATTTGTAGACTTAAAACAACTGAAACTTGTATGTCATTGGTGAGTGACTGAGGGGAGCAGAAATCTTGAAAAGGCTCAACAGATGCCCCAGGCTAGGAACTAGGTGATTATGTGTTACATATGTTTCACATTTGGTAATAAAAAGGTGAAAATCACCCTAGTGGGCATTATTTTCATTTGAGGCATTTAAAGCACCAGTGAAGGATCAGAATTAAGCCATGAGTAAATAAAAAAGACAAGGATTAGAAACATGCTAATGTTAATACCCTATGTTAATGTGGGTACACTTGCACATTATACTGCAAAGAGATACAGAAAATTCAGCACATTCATAGGATAATCACATTAAGAAATACATGTAATTAAAACGACCAGGTCCATATTGGGGCAAAGGAATCCAGGCAACCAACTGTTTGCCTCTCAAGAGTCAATAAAAATAGGGACATTATCCTCACCCTTTGCTACTTATGTTCTCTGATACCTTCTTGCTCAAGCTCTATGAGTCTTCGAAATCTTGGATTTTATAAAGTAGACAAAGCAAAGGCTAGGTAGGCTAGGCTGTCTTCCTCTTTTGAGGAACACTGGTAATTCAGAAAGACAAAAAGATTTCTGCCTAACACCTGAATGCTTATTGTTTCTAGAACTATACTTCCCGAATTACATCCTTAGAATCATGCTAAGATATCATGATTTCCAAATAGCCTGGCTGAGATTGCTTTTTCTACTATCTTTATTAGTGCAAAGGAAAATGTGCTTTCATGCTATCATTCTCCCTAGAAAGTATTGCAGATAAAATTACCTTCTCAACACATTTGCTACATGACAGAAGCCTGGAATGGAGAGGATATATCAAATAGTGAGTTGAAGTATTGACATCCAATGTTGGAATTAATTCTCTGCCTTATAAATCAAGGTAAATTTATTTAAACTCTTCTTAAGTATTATTTTAAGGTGGGTAGAATCACATTCTATTTCTTATTGATAGTCATCTCTCATCTTGAAATTGCTAATGTCCGAAATAATCTTCCTTTCTCTGCTTTACTTAAAAATCATGAAAGCTTCTGGTTTCCTTCAAAATGAAGTTGCAGTGCATTAGCACTGATTGGCAATCTTGCCTCACAAAATTTCCAGATTCATTGCCCTTCAATCTCAACTGCTTCTTTCCTTTCATCATCTCTCAGTGTGGTTTTTTTCTAACCATGAGTTTTCATACCAACATACCTTTACTCATCCTGCCTCCCCTGCCTTAATGCCCTTTCTTTTCTCTGCCCTATCATCAAAATTGCTTCTCTATTTAAATATTCTTTGTCTTCCAGACCCAGATCAAATGTTTCCTCTTCTTTGATACATTGCTGATTCTTCTAATAAGAAGTAGTCATCTCATTAACAGTGGTGTGATTTACACTAGAGTTACCTGTGCACATGTTTTCCTCCCTTGATAAACTATATATTTATCTATGTACCCTCACCCCCTTAGAGTCTATGACTATACCTAGCATGCAGTAGGTAGCTGATATTCGTTGAATTGAATTGGCTTTGAGAAAGTTAACGACTTCTTTTGACATCTATCTTAATCTAGAAAGCAATGGCTACCACACAGGGGAGACTCAAAAGCACTGTTCAGAGAAAGAAAATCTACACAATGGTCATTCAAATTTTTTGTAAGTAATCACATATTTTAAGAATATTGTGCTAGAGAATCAAGACGGCACATTGAGCTTGGAGCTCTTGAAAATAAGCTTTGAAGACACTCTGAGTAAGAGCACAATGAAAAAGCTCCATCTGTAGAGTAAGCAAGACTGCTTTGCTCAGTCATCAATCAACCATCAAAGCTACTTGTTAATTAATGAAGCCAAGTTTCTTCCCTGATGGCAAAAGTACTTGGTTACATTCGTGAAAAGAGAATTATTTTGATTGACTCAGACCCTCTGTTTGCTGTGTCACAATTAGTTGGATGACGAATTGAATGGCTAGTCTCTCATTGGAAAACTCTGGACCCTTTATCTACACTACTTCATTAGTCAAGGTCCTATAATTGAGAAGACCATCTTGTTCTGAATTGACAGTGCTGTGGCTATGTTATATGTCTTAGTCTAGTTAAAGAACACTGGTCAGGAAGGCAGGAGCCTGGGTTCTATGTCTGGATAAGCCCCAGACTAACCTGGAAACTTTGAGAGCATGCTGTAATGAGCTCTATCTTCAGACACACTTCACAGATTCTGACTCAGCAGCTCTCAGGCCTCCTGTAAATGTGATATGCTGCTCTGAGCCTCATTACCTTCATTCATAAGGTAGACAGACATAAAGAAAGTCCTTTGATAATCAATTTAAGTTTTAATTGACATACCAAGGGAGTGGGGGCAGGAGAGTCTGACATAGTGCTCCAAACAAAGGCACAAAATGTTGAGCTAAGTAAATGTTCAACAAATGTTTACTTCCACCCTTACCTACCCTAATCTTTTTGTTTTCTCATCTATTCATGTAGGAATAATATTCTGCTTCTCTCAGAGTGGACAGGATTGAGCAAGTGGGGGACTAACACTAAATAGCTACATCTTCTTTAGAGGGCTTCCTTAAATATAATTGGGTGAAAGATTCACAGGCACTGGGGAAACAGAACCAGCATTGACTTGATTATTTGGGCAAATCGTTGGTGTGGTAAAGTGCCCCAGGAGTGGTTCTCAGCAGGCTTGCCTGAAGGTAGGAAGACTAGGGACAGCTCACATATGACCATTTTCCTTATCCACATCCTCAAGAATATGTATTCATTAAAACCACATCAAGCCCAGGAAACTAAGATATTTCATGAATTGCAGTACATGATGAACAGAACTTAATCATCTTAGCAAGGGGGTTTAGAGAAAGGGTCACTGAGCACCTCATCCACAAAATGGGAATAACTGCTTAACAGACACCTGCTCCCAATGGCTGTTACAATGATTATTATACATTTTGCAAATACATTAAAAAGTGGTTACCAATAAACTCTTTAGATATATATATTAAAGACTTCAATTCAGTGTGAGGCTTCCTAGTGACTTCCAAATTCCCACAGGGAGTTGACAGTTGATAAATTACCCCATTATAGACAGAAAGAAATTTTTGTGCTAAATTCATATCTGAAAGTGCATCTGCAATTCTACTTTGCCAATTAGTATTTACATTAAGCTTCAGTGATTAGAAACCAGTTCATTTTAAATGACAGGGTAGCTTTGACTTACAAATTCATGTTCCCAGGCAGACTGTATTTAAAGTTATTGATGAACTTCATTTTTGGAAAGACATAGGATACAAAAAGAAGCCCTGTGAAAGTCTGTAGTTCTAGCAAAGACATTTAGTATTCATCCAATTCTCTACATTCTTTTTTCACAAAATGTGCAATTTAGCTAACATATGCTGATTGTTCTTGGTAATTGTATACTGTGGAAGACTATCACTCTTTACCCAGTGAATCAAGTCTCTTAATCACTATCTTGAGCTAGTTTCTGTATTTAAATACTTTGGGAAAAAATCTTTGGAGGGGAATTTAAACTAACAACCACTGGTTCCATCATCAACTGATGGCTTAATCACCAATAGCATAGCCATTTAAATTAGCCTCCTGTGGATGATTAGACAATGTAGCCGACGAACCAGTGTGAAGCACCTGTGTAAAATGGGCAGTAAAAGCCATGGAAAGGCTCACTCCCAATTAATAAATGAACCAACAATCCAATGACAATCGCAGTGTTTTGAATGACTGATTTCTCCTATTGTTAGTCAGTGGTTAGTTTCCCTTCAGAACAGCTAGTCCTATTTCTCATTGTGGAAAGTGTTTGGACAAGGAGGGACAACAATATTAGTTCATTTCTGCACATCCATGCACTGCCTGTAGAAAAAAATCATTTGAAGGAGCCAGTGCATTATTGCACTGTTTTTCAAACTAAAATCTCTCACCCATTAGCAAACTGTGAAATCCCTTTAATGAGTGCTATGGTCTGAGTGTGTGCCTTGATATTCACAGGTTGAAATCCTAACCTCCCAAAATGATATTAGGAGGGTGAGGCCCTAATGAATGGGATTAGTGCCTCATAAAAAAGCCTCCACTGAGATAGATGCCTAGCCCCTTTGACCACCTGATGACACAGTGAACAGGCCCCACCACAGACCAGGGAGAGGGCCCTCATCTGACCATGCTGATGTCTTGATCTTGAACTTTCTCCACCCCAGAACTGTGAGAAAGAAATTTCTGTTGTTTATAAGCAACCCAGTCTGTGGTATGTTGCTATAGCTGCTCAAAAGGACTAAGAAAATGGGTCATGACAAACATGTAACATGTATGTCTGCCTGTGAATTACATTAAAAAGTGTTTGAAAGCCACTGAGTTATTTTTATGTTGGACTAAACTTTAGCATTAAGGTGGTACTTTTTGGTTAGGTAAATTTCCATCATACCAGATTATTAAAAGATATTTCAGAATCAATAGGATATCTGCTATCTTTTCCTGTCTTAAAAAAAAAAAGTCCACCTGCAATAGGTCCTGAAATGATCAGTTACTCTGAGGCAGTCTGACCCTGGTCTTACAAACAGCCCTCCCCCTTGTACTTCACATTCTGCATATTTCTATCTGTAGAATGATGCTGTAATTTCTTATCTGCAAAACAAAACAAAACAAAACAAAACTACAAAGAGTAAGTAGGAAGATGATCCAGGTTTTGTGGGACCAAAACTTTACGATGTTGGTTGTCTTCTTCAAGTAAAAGAGTACCAAATTACAAATACAAAATTTGGTATGAAAGGTAATATTTATATAAAATAAGAAAGGAAATCATAACAAATTTCTAGAGCCTTGGAGTTTGAGGTCCCTTTCTTTCAAAATCTCTTTGGGCAATTTACCAGAAATGCTTACATAGAAATGTTTCTGCATGTAAGTGGCCCTTCTCTCCTCCTGGAACCATTTACAGTTCTGAACATTCCCAAGGGCCCTGAAGTTCAAAGCCCCATGCACCTCATCTTAAATACTTCTCTGGCATAAGAAATAAATGAATGTAAGGGAGCACACTGGCGACTCAAAGACCCAGATGGGGCTGCAGTATCACTTGGTGCTTGGAATAAGGCTGTGTGTGTTGAATCACTGGGATGGGGCTTGGCTCTGCCACTTACTAACCTGCAAATTACTTAATCCCTGCACACCTCAGTTTCCTCATAGCAAGACAGAAGTATTGGTATTTTCCTTAAAGGATTGCAAATGGGACTGTGCATGTAAAGCTTCCAGAGAAAAGGGAGGCACATAATATGTGCTTAATGGATTTTTACCATTGTCTTATGGAAATCTATAGTCAGGATCAGAGATAGATGATGTGAATGCTAGGCCCCACTTTCTGTCTCATTCTGTCTTTCTTTCTGTATGAGATAATGTCTACTCCCTAGGAAGGAAACACTAGAGCTCCTTAGAAGAAAGGTGAGTGTATACACACACACACACACACCCAACATAAGGATTTCTGGCACTCTGGTATTCTGTGTATATATATGTGTGTATGTGTGTGTGTGTGTGTGTATGTATGTGTGTGTGTGTGTGAATATACCCACATATATACAGCTGTATACCAGCTGTATACATGTGTGATATGTGTATGTATCCCTGGATGTAGTGGCTGAGTGTAGATAAAATTATAGCAATATTGACAACTGTTAAATAGAACATATTAGTATGACGGATGCCTCTTAGACTATAACTAAACAACTAATTATGTAATTTCCATGTATATAAAAACTGCACTCATTGAGAGGAAAATAGAATGGCACAGGAGAAAAGGGTACTCTAAATAGTAAGCAAGTCATTCTTGGAATAAAAGAGGTTTTTAAAAAATTCAGTTTTACTACATGGAAATAAAGATAGCATTACTTGCAATTACCATATTGATTACTGTAAATAAAATTAACACTGAGTGGTTTTTAAAGTACCTGATCAAATTTCCTAAATGTGATGAATCCTTTGCCCTTAAAATATATTTTCACTAACTTTGCCTAGAAAATATTTTTCAATTGACAGAGCCTAGGGATATCTCACCCTCAGCTATTTTAAGACCATGGGACACTGCAAATAAGAATAGCAGAACTGGTAATATTTAATGCATGTAATGAAAGTGAAAACATAAACATTTAATATATCACATCCAAAGACTGCACCGGTACTCAGCGAATCTCTGGAAACATGGTTACATGGGTCTTTATACATTTGTACGTTTTCTAATGTCCTTGTTACCAACGTGAGAAATACACTCACTGGTTCAAACTCAGTAAGTGGACACAGATACAAAGAGAACAGTGGAGTGAAGCTTTAATGGTGTCTTGCAAGACTGGGTGTCTGGTGGGCAGGCACACCTAGGGCAGTTGGAGCAAGTACTTTATTCCCTAGCACGTGAGTCCCTCCCCGGGTTCCTCACTGGCTGAGTACTACAGGGTTTACATTGTTTCCCGGGCATTGCCTAAGCAAGTTGTATCCATATTAGGCTTTCTCTTACATTTGTCTTAATTTTATAGGCTGCTTTAAAACTTCTTTCTTTTCCCAAATAGACACAGCCCTTTCCTTATCAATTCCTGCTCTCCCTGCTCCCCCGTACCCTAAGTCTGATCAACTTCCTGGCATGCATTTTACCACGTAGCCCTTTGTCAATATCTTACTGTTAAAATGTTCAAACCTCCTGGTGGGAATAAATCACATTTAGGTTTTATGCTTTTTCTAACACTAACATAAGGATTTCTAACACTCTGGTAGTCTGTAGAACTGGGAGAGATGAAGTGGGAGAAAAAGATGAAGAGAGGAGATTTTACATTCTAGACAGAAAAAAAAACATATTTCCATTTACTACAGTTCTTCAATATTATGTTTCCCTTTCTCCTTTACAAAAACTCCCCAATCTAATTTGTCTTTTGAATTCAAAAAGCATCTAAATTAAAATGTGGAAGTATTTGTCCTTCATATTTCACTTACATAAAATACATACCTACATAAAAAAATGAAAATCACATTTTTCCTGACTAGCAGCTGATGCTGAAATTAGTTAATTCTTTGAAGTATTTCCCTAAGATATTGTTTTCCTAATGTGTGTAACGAACAAAATTTCTACAGGGCAAAACTCAATTCAAATATATTACATTAGAGGCTCTTACCTAGAGAAAGAGATAAGAAGCAAGAGGAACCTCCATCTTTGCCATTCTGACAAACTATGTAAAGGAATGCAGGAAACACCCTAGAGCGAGGGCCACCCAGTTTCCATACCCTAAGGGGGATGAAACTCGTGGGGACTAAACTCGTGACAAGACGTTAAGGGATGCTTGTACGAAGGTCAGACAAGCGGCAGGTCCCCGTTTCAACTTTATTGGTTAAAGCATGGGGTGTGTTTTAACTTCATTGGTTGTGGTGATGTATGGGCATTGGTGTAATGGCTGTGGAAATCCTATATAATCTATACCTAAAGTTGCTTGGGGGTCGACAGCTCGGACTCGACCTGCGTGTCAGGGGAGGTGCTGTCGGCCCCAGCTAGCTGGCTGAATAAAGAATTTGCTTGGATTTACATCTCCGTGCCTGCTTGTTCTCTGGAGAAGCCCCGGAGTCCCGAACCCTAACAACTACTCCTGGACCGAAAGCCCCATGGGCTACGTATGCACTTCCCAAGGCCAAACTCAATAGGAAGAGATTTTGAAAGACTCTCTTTCCAGGATTCTGTTCCTCTAACTGGATCTGATTCCAAAGTTTCCATTTACAAAGGAGAAAACCTATATTCTTATTTCAATTTCTGCAGTTGTGGATGATGTTTGAACTTAATATTCTTATTACTGGGTTTCTGAGCTAAGAGGTATCTTTTGTATTTCAAATGAGAAACAGACCCAGCAATCTACAGACTTCCCCCCTTTGTGGCAGAGTGGAGCCATGTCAACAGACTTTGGATCTGTGGGTAAAACTGTAGTATTTCCAGAATATCTCACCTGGCTTTAGTGCATCTGCATATCAACAGGTGTCCCTAGGGGGTGGAGAAGAGTAGTTCATCTCCATATCAGTGGGTAATTACCTGGGGGGACCGAGGGCTTATCTGAACCTGAAAGGTTGGGGTGAGGTCTTGCTTGCTTGTGCGGGAGCAGGAAAGAGATGCCCCCGACTGCAGTTTGTAAGTAATGAATGGGTTTTAAACTTTATTTCTCCCTTTGACTGATTTCAGTTTTAGAGGTATTTTACCCCAAGATTTCCTCTCCCCGGAGTTACAGGATCTAAATCATTTCACATCATTTTACTTGGCTTTCCACTTATTAGACTTGTGCTTACTCCAGTGAAAAGGTCTTTCCTATGAAATTCCTCTTTGCTGGTCAAGCAATTGATTATTGGAAGCAATGCTTATATTCAGAGCTTTGACTGAGAGTAAAAGAGATCAGAAGTCAACATACAGTGTGTGGGTAAAATTGTAACATTTCCAGAATATCTCGCGTGGCTTTAGTATATCTGCATATCAATAGGCATTCAGAGGTGGAAAGAAGTATGGCTTTAGTGCATTTGCATCTTTCCTCAGGGGTGGAGAAGTTCATCTCCATATCTATGGGTGATTACCTGGGCAACAGAGGGCTTATCTGTACTTGAGAGGTGAGGGGGAAGGCGGGTGTGGTTGCTGCTGAAGCAGAGAAGAAAGACGGCCTGAGACTGCAGTTTGTGAGAAATAAACGGGTTTTAAACTTTATTTCTCCCTTTGACTGATTTTAGTTTTTAGGGGTATTTTGCCCCGGGATTTCCTTTCCCCGGACTGACACAGTGTGTGTGTACATACCATTTTGATACAACACATGATCTGTGAGAAACAGTTCAATGGCAAATCCCCTACTGCTACCTGTGGGCAGGAGAGACTAACACAGACCTACACAGAAAATAAACAGCATCTTTAAAGTGGCACCAAGACTAGAATTCACCTTCTCCCCAGCCAACATGCACAGAAGTATACGGCAGTGTGTCAACAGTTATACAGTAAGTTTCTTGTACATTGGCCTTGTGCCTCATTTAACCCTATTCCTTCAGTTTCACAAAGCTGCTAGCATAGACTGTGATTTGTGGGAATTGGGGGAAGGGGGAACAGGAAAATGTTGATATTTATTTATTTTATTTTTACTGAAAAAAGTCTACCATTCAACTGCAGCTAGTCACCTCCCTCTCGAGACAGAAAATCACCATTATGCAGATGTCTTTTGGTTTCAGGAAGAATTATGTGGTAATACAGTCATGTAAATTTAAAGCAATAGATAGCTATTTTCCTGGGAGAAAGGATAAAGAATCTTGTGTGACCTTGGGTTACTTGTGAAGGAAAGAGGTAGGTATATTTGCATAGGATCCAAGGAAACTTCTGCAAAGGAAGTTTACGTGGCCTATTCTCTATCGTGGTCCAAATTCTAGGATGGATGGAAATATACCCAAATGTTTTCAAATGACAAGGTCATAAGAACATTTTGAGAGACAGGCAAGTAATAATTGGGGGTGGAAGCATTTAGGAATTTCCCTCAAATGGAGACACAACATATTCTAGAATTCAAAGAAATTTAGGAAACCAATATGTGCTGTATTTATGAGTATTTAACTTTATTACTACTACTACTATTACTGTTATTTTAGCAAGCTTAAAAGGTGATTGGAGCCATATGTGGGTGAGGGGGAAGTGTAGTCAGAATTTAAAGGTGATTGAGAAACTCATGATGTGAAAAGGTATTATTGTTGACTCAAAGCAATCTGAGAAAATGTGGTTTAATCAGATTAAGATGGAACAATTTAACAGACCCAAATATTAAATGGTATATGTGCCCAGTTTCCTTTATAGTTAGATTCTGCCTAATGGACAAAGCATGAGGTATGAATAAAATTAACTGTAAAGTCCAATGTTATTAAGATTTGATAAAACCTTGACAGGCGTTTTTATTTTCAGATTAACTAGCTGGCCAAAACTGATAATAATAAAAAGGGATTTATTTGTGAGCAGCTTTATTATTGCTTAAATTGAAAAAATATTCATGAAAAGTGATAAAATCTTGACCAATTTGTGATTCACACCTTTTAGAGCTAACTGGATCAACTTTAGACTGTGCCTTGTACCTTCCCAACAAAAGGCTGTCTTGGTTTACTTCATACCAATAACATCTATTCCTTAATTTTCCTTCATCCTTTAGCATCCGCAGTTTTGAATTATTTGCCAAATAAGATGTCATTTAAATTAAGGCAGTTCTCAAAACTTCCTTTTCCAAAGCTATAATAATGATACTTTTTTTCAGTTTAGGAATAAAGGAAGGTATTAGCATTTGTCTATGATTGTTCTGTCCTTGTCTTAGAATACGAAATCTTGATAGCCATGGCTATTGTAAGGTTTGACCTAAATACAGAATCTTAATATAAGAATGCTTAAATCCTATTTAGCTGTTAAGTACATATAGAGAATGAGTAAGGTATAAAAAAGTTTCAAAAGTGTAAGAAAACCTGGAAATTTCTTTTAAGGAGGTTTTGTGACTTTTAAAAATTTTGATTTCTTAGGGAAGTACCCTTTTGCAACATACATAGGGTTATACAAACAATTATAAAGTCACAAAAATAAAAAAATGAATTATAAGAGATAACATTATTCATAATAAAATGAAGTGAATAGTTATGGCTGCTTGAGAAAAGACAAAGAAATGAGAAGATGCTATTCTAAACAAACAGAAGCAGAAATTTTACTTTTCATGATTTTGTTTATAAAATATAATTGGAAGATCATTTTTTATAGGGACAATAAACTAAGCAATCACCTACTTGACTCAGTGAAATCAGTGAATAATCAAGTTACACAGCAATTGAAATTAATATGTGGTTAATAGCGTTCTGCTTCTTGTGCTTGGAAATTATGCCAGTCTTTCATGCTTAATCATATTTCCATGATTTACTGAAAGCAAACTTAACAAGTACTTAAAGTTTCATTTAATTTTATTGACTAATCTTGTGTGAACTTGGATTCCTTTATTATCAAGGTTGGCAATAATGCAGTATTAGGATCAAACCTGAATCTGCCTACCCCAACCTCATTTGAACTCATAATCTCTCCTCACATCTGTGGGGTGTCTAGATGATCATATAGACACTCATTTTAATAAACAAGTTCAATTAAAATATTTATTAGGAAGGACCCCATGGGAGAAGGCACACTGTGGAAAGACTTGGCTGAGAGGGGTAAAGAAATTAAACCAAACTCATTAGCCCTAAAAACTAACAAAATATTCTGCAAAACCATCAGAAAGCAGCATGAACAGAGTCTTAGTAGACAATACTGCATGGGTCTTTTTTCTAAGTACCCAAAGCATTTGTATCAGGGATTCTGTTACACACTTGCTTAGATTGTATGTTACTGATATGACATACCAATATATTTTCAAATGCCTAAAATAAGAGTAATATTAATTCAGCATTAAACTTGGTAGCAATAGCTTAGGAATTTTTCCTATTTTGGGGTGGAAAATCAAACACATATTAAAGAGTTAGAAAATGACATAACACAATAATAATGCCCCATACCCTGTAAGAGTTTGGTGGGAGGCAGTATGGTTTAGTAGTCTTAATTAAAAGCTCAAGTTTGCCAATTATTAATTGCTTGACCTGGGGATAGTTAGCTCATAAGCTTCCATTTTTCCTGTCTCTAAAATTATTTAATAGTGGTACTTTGCTTCCATTTTTCCTGTCTCTAAAATTATTTAATAGTGGTACTTTACTCATATGTTTGTTTTCAGAATTAAATGAGGAAGATAATATTAAGCATTTAGTAAATCAACTAGCTTAAACTTGCAACAAAAATATTTGGTGATAATAATATTAATAATGATATGCCTAAACAGACTCTTCTCTTGCTACAAATACATACCAAATGTTACAGATGAAATAAAGAAAAGCTGACTTCTGTTTCCAGTTAAGATGTAATAGTCAATACTTATGCTCATAACAATTAGAAAAGCTGACATTAGAGAAAGAAAATCATAATTTAAAAGCACCATAGAACTGTGGATGCAATGAGAACTAGAAGAACTAAATTTCTAGAGAGGAGCAAAAAGCAGGGTGAATTCATAGCTGATTTTTCTCTAGCATCTGCTGGCTCTAGGTACAAGCTAGAGGTTGAGAACCAGGATGTGGCATAACTGCAAGGCCACTGCTGGTAGAAAGGGAAACAAGCAAAACTTAGCAATCACAGAATAGAAGCTGCAGTGACAAAATCAGAGAGAACTAAGGGGCCTTAAACAAAAGGCCATATCTGTCTACACAAGGCATTTGTTGAGTTCTGAGTTCAATTGAAGACAAAAGAGCTAAATTACAATCTGTGGCAAGAGTGAACTATGCTCTAGTTTTATAAGGCTTAGAAAACAAAAACCCATCAGAAAGAGGAGACCTAATTAAAAAAGAAAAAAAAAGCAAACAAGAGACAAATACCTAGAAAGAGCTGTGAGTTGATACTGTGTTTAAGGATCTGCAGGTGCTTGTTTCCTAAGGACACTTATTGATGTTGAGCATAGCTGAGGCTGAGAATCCAGGCTTGGATCTGGCAGAAGGCTGCTACTGTGAAACTGAGAAACTAGTTGATACTTTAGCATTTTCATAAAACTAAATGATAAAATTGGTGACTCCAGAATATCAAACAAAGTTGGTTTCCCTCTCCAGGCCAAATTTTGAAGTTCCAAGGAGTGTGAAGCAAAAGAGGTAAGGTTAAACCTCTGTGGCACAGATGTAATTCCTGCAGTTTTTCAGAGCTGAAGAGAGAAAAATTCATCATTCTTTAACTTGAAATCCCTGGTTGCCATGCCCTAGGAATCAGGATGACCCAGGTATAGATTGAGTCTTACCAAAATTACAACCCAGTCTCTATATAACCTAATCCTTGACTGCATTAAGGATAAACCCTCCAACCCTACCCTACATTATATATTTTTAACAGAGGAAATATTTAATCCTCTCCAGTGGAAAAGAGTATCATCTAGCAAGTTATAGATTTTAAATATACAATGTCTATCATATAATCAAATAGTAGACAATAGAACCAGACTCATACATAATTCACATTTTGAAGCAGCAGTGACATACTTAACAGTAGCTACCATTAATATGTAAGGAAAAAAAGTGAAAAGAATAAAAGTAAAGCAATGAGAAACAAAATAATTGTGGAATTGGAATCTATATGAAAGAATCAAAGAATCAAATCAAATCCGAACCAAAAATACAATATCAAAAATATGAACACAGAGATTTAACAGTAGACTAGACATAAATGAAGACAGAATTAATGAACTGGAAGACATGTCTTGCTAATGGGTTTCAGTCCTGGGCAAGTTCACTATGGATTCAATGAGACCAAAGAAATGACAATAGAATGTTCTTGGGGTGAAAAGGTTTGTAGCAAACTTTATTCCCACAGTGGCAGGTCAATCACTAGAATTCTGTCCACTCACAGCGTGTCTGTATGCTGCAAGCTGGTCTCTGCCTCCGGGCCTCTCAGCCCCTGCAGCCCTCTCAGTCTCTGTCCTCAGCACTGCCACCACGCCAGTCTCATCTCTGCTCTCCTGCAGCCTTACAGCTGTGCCACTGTGTCACCCACAGCACTCAGCGGAGTCAATAGCAATGTATTGCTCACACGTATGTAGTGAACTAGCCGACCAGGGTCAGGTGAGAATCCTGGCCATAGGAACTTTCATTTTATTCACACCATGTCAATAGAAAATACTAGAGTTAAAGCATACAGAGAAGTAAGGATGGGACTAAAAAAAAAGAAAGCAAGGGAAAAAGAAAAGAAAAAAAAAGAGCAAAAGGAAAATGCAGAGTATGCTTAGAGTTTCTAGTATGCATGAAAGTTGAGTTTTAGAAAGGATAGAGAAAATGGGGCCAAACAATATACAAAGAAGAAAAGCAGGCAAATTTTCCAAATTTATGAAAGAGATTAACTTATGGATGCATGAAGTTTAACCAAGCAGGATAAATACTGTAAAACATACATCTAGGCATACCACAAATTAATTGCTAAACACCTAAGACAAATTAATAATCAAACAACAGCCATAGGAAAGAAGACACTAAAACAATCAGATTAAAACAATCAGGCGTGTGGGGAAAATGGCAGTTGCTATGGCCAGGATCCTCATCTGATCCTAAACTATCTGATGATGTAATTGGCCTACTGTTAGGCTAATGCTTCCACACCAGTAGGCAGTAAGTTATTATTGACTGAGTGTAACACAGGGGCAGGCAGGATGGGAGGTGGGTGGGAAGCACGTTCCCAGCCCAGGGCAAATAAATCTGTGAAACCGAAATCAGTCAAGGGAAAAACTAGATGGGGAGAAAGCCTTAATTGCTCACCAGAAGCTTGGCTCCATTTGTCTCTCTCTCTCTCTTTCTCTGGTCGCCACTCGCCTCTTGCCTGTTTCTCTCCCATTTCACTGGTGAGACCAAAAACTCCTGTCCTAGTGTATGCTTGTCTCTCCACCCACCCCTTGTAAACACCTATTGATATGGAGATGGACTAAGGCCTAGAGTGAGATTCTGGAAATATTGTTGTTTTACCCCTACTGAGTCACTATATAGAGCTCTGCCCATTGCTCTGGGTAGAGGCAGAGACAGAGGTGGATTACAGACCTACAGTCTGCTGGATGCAGATGTGATTCTAGTGCTTGACATACTGCCAGGAGAATAAAGCTGGGTATAAACCCTTTTACCCCAAGAATGTTCCATTGTCATTTTTTGGTCTCACTGAATCCATAGTGAACTTGCCTGGGGCTGAAACTCTCAGGCAACACCAGCTGACATTTCAAAAGAAATGATAAACACCAGAAGACAATGGAAAGAAATCTTTAAAGTGCTGAAAGAAAATAATTGCCAATCTAAAATTTTATACCAAACAAAAATATCTTTTGACAATGAGGGTGAAATAAAGGTGTTTTCAAACAAAGGAAAGTTAAAGCAATTGGTTTATAAAAGGCCTGTAATAATATGCCCTAAAAGAGTTCTTCAAATCAAAGGAAAATGTTCCCAAATGTAAATATGGAAATGTAGTAGGAAATGAATACTTGAAAATATAAACATGTGAGTAAATACAAAAAATGTAAAAATGTTTATTTAAAAGATATTGATAGTAATGTCTCTTGGAGTTTAAAGTATAGGGAGAAATAAAACGCATGACAACAATAATGCAAAAGATCAGAGGATGGTAAGTGGGAGTTATATGTTCTGGGTTTCTACATAATTTTAAAATTATTAAAAGTAATAATACATATTATATTTCAGTAAGTCAAACATACATTTCATAGGAGAATAAGCTGGGTATAAACCCTTTTACCCCAAGAACGTTGGTATCCACAAGCAGAAGTGTAAAAGATGTATAATAAGTTAATTCAAGGAGAATATGAACAATAAAATATAATGAAAAAACTTAAAAGATATAACTGCACATGAAAGATGATATATTCAGGGGTGGAAGGGAAGAAGAAACAAAGCTAGACTTATGTAGTAAATTTATGAGTGGATAACTCTACAGCCTCAGAACTATGGCAGACTGATATAAACACTGATTGCATGGCTTTGAGTTTTTAACATCCACTCAGACTGAGGAACATGATTTGGGTCCCAGGTAGGGCTCTGAGGTAGAACAGAGATGTCTGCATGGAACTGAGACTCTGTATATGCTGGGCTCTCATGGAAAGAAGTATTATAAGTACTCTACTTTCCAGCTCAGGAAAGTAACACCAAAACTTGCCTTTTCCTCAGGTTCAAGGTGAGATAAGATAAGATGGCTTTCTTTAAGAAACCCAACTCTAGGCTTTCACTATATGGAACTGTGGGATTTGATTTTATATGGACAAAATGTAAAACTTTGTCTTGGACTGGTGAAACCTGGAAGTCATGTAGGAAAAGTAATTGTAGCCAATTTTCAACAACCCAGGGGCATTAATCTCCTAGGAAATAATGGTCCTCTTTAAATATAGGCTAAAATTCCAAAATTAAAAAGCCCAAAAGGAAATGATCCACCATGAAACAGAGTCAACAGACACAATAAACTAGGACATTTGCCTCCAAGGACTTAAGGTAATAATAATTAAATCACAAAATAAGTATGTTTTAAATGATTGAAAATATGTAAGAGGAAATAGCACAGTGAAAGAAAAAAAATAGAACCAAAGATAAAAGAAGTTGCTTAAAAAAACCAGATAGAACTTATGTAAATGTGAGGGAAAATAATTGTCAACAGAATTGAATATACATTTTACTATCATTTTAAACAAAAATCCTATTCAAAATATTTTAAAATAAAGACTAAGCTAGTTGGTGATACAAAGACTCTTGATAAAAAACTAACTGATTCATATAAGAAAAAAAAAAATTAAACCCGAAGAAAGAAACAGGATGTAAGAAGCAATAGGGTAAGAAACTGTGAAGTATCTGTGTAAATATATATAAGCATTAACTTTTACATTTAAATAAATATATCAACAATATTAATGACCAAATTTACTCTTAGTTGAAGTTTTCAGCTTCCTTCTCTATATTATGACCACAGAAAATATTCTAAAGCATTTTTTAAAATGAATTTATACTTTAAGGAGCTCTCTAAGTTCTTTAAAAATTCAACTTTTGATTTTAAAAAAAGGTTTTTTTCTTACTTTCCCCAAGAAGAAAGTTCAAGTGACTGATTCCTTTTCTCTCATATAACACAAAGTGATTTTTATTTTAATTTTTGGCTTAGATACATAATTTTTAATTTGTCACAATTAACAAATTGTATTTGCAATAGAAAAAATAAGATGTAGGTAGATACAGATATAGACACATGTACACAGAGGCATATGTGAAAATATCTTAAAAACGATTATTTTCCTGCACATACGCATTTTAATATGTTTAATAACTCAATTTCAATAGAGGGCTAGTACTCTATTGTATAGGGTACAACTTTATATTTCTAAAATTTTATATTAACTCCTGTTTCTCAGAGCCTAATAAACCTATGCTTTAGTTAATGCTATCCTTAATCATTCATTTTCCTAATGCTGCTAAGCAAATGAAGGGGAAATATTACAAAAGCACATAAATGTACATTGGTTTAGTTCACTTTTGTTGATTCCATGTCATGTATAGTGTAATATAAAATTAACATGCATTACAAATCAGTACTTTGGTCCTTAGGCTATACTATCACCTAACCCAAACTGTCTAAGGATGTTAGAAAGTAATATAATGGATTAGCACAAATTCCCTACTTTTTAAAATTTCTCTTCCAACTGGATGTGCTAAAAAGCAGTCATAAACAAAAGCTTGGTAACCAAAAGAAATAGTAACAGCAGGAGATATGACTAAGCCTCAAATTCAAAAGTTGACATTAATTAAAAACTGATGCTTTTTAAAATAGGTTTTGAAGCATGCTGAAATGGAGCATGTCTTAAGTTGTAAGATGTTTTGAGAAAACTAATCTTGCAAGTAGGTTTTTGGGTGTCATATATTCTACTGTCACATGTTGAAAAAAACTTACAACTTGTCAAATTCCCAACACCCATGTGACTCACCAATATGCAATAATTTATATTGAAGAGCTGAATTAACCTTTCACTCACTTCCAATGTGAATTCCACCGCCTTCAAAAAAGTTAAGTCAGGCTTTTAAAAAGGTTATCTAAATTTTATCTCTACTAGTTACTGCAAACACTCCAACAACTGATAAAATTTAGGCTGGCAAAATATTCCTTCGATTTCTGTAGTTTTCATAAAAGTAAAGACAACTCAGTTTCAGATATCCTTTACTTAGGGAAATATTGGAGTATTGAAATTCAAAAGAAAAATTTAGAAATTATCAGAGATATTCACATCTTTTCAAAAATTAAAAATTGATAATAGATAAATGGTTGAATCACATCACATCAATACTTTCTGTACTACAACTCTAAAATGAAGAAGGTGAAGTACATCAGCATAGAATGAGTTAACTCTAATTGAAGTATGTTTAGAAAGGCATAGTCATATGATCCCAGGGCTGAGTTTTCAGCAAAAGGTGACACATTTACTCAACCAATTCTAGAAATGAAAAGGAAAAAGAGAGGCCATTATTATAATTTAATGTTCTTGGATCTGCTAAATACTGCATTTAAGACAGTAAGAATAATGAAACCTAGCATAATCATTTTTTGTCCCTTGTGCTCCATGACCACATTAAGGAATGTTGCATAGCAAAGATACACATTATTATCATATCAGATCTATCTCTCCGTTTTATGAATGAAATAGGGTCACCCTGTCAAGATCTTCTTGTTCACTAGGCAAGTTCTTTTACTTAAATACTTGTTTCTCTTGGATTTCAATTTCTATTATACTTCTCATAAACAGTTCACATTTCCATTTTTATTTTTTCCTATTTCAGAAAATAATAAGATTTCTTGTCATCACATTGAGATATCCTTGACTTCATTTAGGAGTGATTAGGTTATATTCTGGCCTTTCTTTTGTATAAATAATACAACATGGGCAGTACTGACCAGAGAGAAATTCAAATGGGGACTCTTAAAGAAGAGCAAAAATTATCAAGTTTAGTTAGTAAACAAGAAGAGTTAAGATAATCTGAGAATATGAGTAAGTTAAACTGAAATTAGATAAAAAATGGGCAA
The DNA here is from genome assembly GCF_030020395.1 of Manis pentadactyla. Taxonomy (NCBI): domain Eukaryota; kingdom Metazoa; phylum Chordata; class Mammalia; order Pholidota; family Manidae; genus Manis; species Manis pentadactyla. Next base: position 87,048,916 of record NC_080029.1, read on the forward strand.
AAGACATAAAGAGACATTTTGCCAAAAAACATACATAGATGCAAATAAGCATATTAAGAGATGTTCAGAGAGAGGGGGCGGAAGATGGCGGCGTGAGTAGAGGAGCGGAAATCTCCTCCCAAAACCACATATATCTATGAAAATATAACAAAGACAACCCTTCCTAGAATAAAGACCAGAGGACACAGGACAATATCCAGACCACATCCGCACCTGAGAGAACTCAGAGCCTCGCGAAGGGGGTAAGATACAAGCCCCGGCCCCGCCGGAGCCGAGCGCCCCTTCCCCCAGCTCCCGGCGGGAGAAGAATAGGCAGAGTGGGAGGGAGACAGAGCCCAGAACTGCCGAACACCCAGCCCCAGCCATCCGGGCCAGAGTGCAGGGCCCTGGATACTAGGAAAACAGGGCAGCAAGAACAGTGAGCGGGCACTGGAGGCCGGGTGTCGGAGGACATAAGAAAAGCGCGCGACCATTTTCTTTTTTTTTTTGCTTTTTTGCTGTTTTGGCGAGCGCTTTTTGGAAGTCTTAAAGGGATAGGGACTCCAATACTAGGGAAACAGGGCAGCAAGACCGGTGAGCAGAGGCCCGAGGCTGGCACCGGAGAATAAAGACAAATGAGCTACCACATTTTTTTTTTAATTAATTAATTAAAAAATTTTTTTTTTTTGGTGATCGTTGTTTTGTTTTGGCGGGTGCTTTTTGGAAGTCTTAAAGGGGCAGGGCGGGACACTTAATCTAGAGGTAGGGAATCCGGGGATCTCTGGGCACCCTAATCCCTGGGCTGCAGGGAGCAGGGAGGCCCCTTACGGAGATAAATAGCCTCCCAGCCGCTCCTGCTCCAACGCGACTCCACCACTTTGGAGTAGCTGCCCGAGCCAGGCCACGCCCACAGCAACAGCGGAGATTAACTCCATAGCAGCCGGGCAGGAAGCACAAACCCTGTCTGCGCGCAGCTGCCCAGCACAAGCCACTAGAGGTCGCTGTTCTCCCAGGAGAGGAGGGCCACAAACCAACAAGAAAGGAAGTCCTTCCAGCCGTCACTCATCCCAGCTCTGCAAACTACTCCTATCACCATGAAAAGGCAAAGCTACAGGCAGACAAAGATCACAGAGACAACACCAGAGAAGGAGACAGACCTAACCAGTCTTCCTGACAAAGAATTCAAAATAAGAATCATAAACATGCTGACAGAGATGCAGAGAAATACGCAAGAGAAATGGGATGAAGTCCGGAGGGAGATCACAGATGCCAGAAAGGAGATCGCAGAAATGAAACAAACTCTGGAAGGGTTTATAAGCAGAATGGATAGAATGCAAGAGGCCATTGATGGAATTGAAATCAGAGAATAGGAACGCATAGAAGCTGACATAGAGAGAGACAAAAGGATCTCCAGAAATGAAACAATATTAAGAGAACTGTATGACCAATCCAAAAGGAACAATATCCGTATTATAGGGGTCCCAGAAGAAGAAGAGAGAGGAAAAGAGATGGAAAGTATCTTAGAAGAAATAATTGCTGAAAACTTCCCGAAACTGGGGGAGGAAATAATCAAACAGACCACGGAAATACACAGAACCCCCAACAGAAAGGATCCAAGAAGGACAACACCAAGACACATAATAATTAAAATGGCAAAGATCAAGGACAAGGAAAGAGTGTTAAAGGCAGCTAGAGAGAAAAAGGTCACTTATAAAGGGAAACCATCAGGCTAACATCAGATTTCTCAACAGAAACCCTAGAGGCCAGAAGAGAATGGCATGATATATTTAATACAATGAAAGAGAAGGGCCTTGAACCAAGGATACTGTATCCAGCACGACTATCATTCAAATATGAAGGTGGGATTAAACAATTCCCAGACAAACAAAAGCTGAGGGAATTTGCTTTCCACAAACCACCTCTACAGAACATCTTACAGGGACTGCTCTAGATGGGAGCACTCCTAGAAAGAGCACAGCACAAAACACCCAACATATGAAGAATCGAGGAGGAGGAACAAGAAGGGAGAGAAGAAAAGAATCTCCAGACAGTGTATATAACAGCTCAATAAGCGACCTAAGTTAGGCAGTAAGATACTAAAGAGGCTAACCTTGAACCTTTGGTAACCACGAATTTAAAGCCTGCAATGGCAATAAGTACATATCTTCCAATAGTCACCCTAAATGTTAACGGGTTGAATGCACCAATCAGAAGACACAGAGTAACAGAATGGATAAAAAAGCAAGACCCATCTATATGCTGCTTACAAGAAACTCACCTCAAACCCAAAGACATGTACAGACTAAAAGTCAAGGGATGGAAAAACATATTTCAAGCAAACAACAGTAAGAAGAAAGCAGGGGTTGCAGTACTAATATCAGACAAAATAGACTTCAAAACAAAGAAAATAACAAGTGATAGAGGACACTACATAATGATAAAGGGCTCAGTCAAACAAGAGGATATAAAAATTCTAAATATATATGCACCCAACACAGGAGCACCAGCATATGTGAAACAAATACTAACAGAACTAAAGGGGGATATAGACTGCAATGCATTCATTCTAGGAGACTTCAACACACCACTCACCCCAAAGGATAGATCCACCGGGCAGAAAATAAGTAAGGACACGGAAGCACTGAACATCACAGTAGAGCAGATGGACCTAATAGACATCTATAGAACTCTACATCCAAAAGCAACAGGATACACATTCTTCTCAAGTGCACATGGAACATTCTCCAGAATAGACCACATACTAGGCCACAAAAGGAGCCTCAGAAAATTCCAAAAGATTGAAATCCTACCAACCAACTTTTCAGACCACAAAGGCATAAAACTAGAAATAAACTGTATGAAGAAAGCAAAGAGGCTCACAAACACATGGAGGCTTTACAACACGCTCCTAAATAATCAATGGATCAATGACCAAATCAAAATGGAGATCCAGCAATATATGGAAACAAATGACAACAACAACACTAAGGCCCAACTTCTGTGGGACACAGCAAAAGCAGTCTTAAGAGGAAAGTATATAGCAATCCAAGCATATTTAAAAAAGGAAAAGCAATCCCAAATGAATGGTCTAATGTCACAATTATCAAAATTGGAAAAAGAAGAACAGATGAGGCCTAAGGTCAGCAGAAGGAGGGACATAATAAAGATCAGAGAAGAAATATATAAAACTGAGAAGAATAAAACAATAGCAAAAATCAATGAAACCAAGAGCTGGTTCTTCGAGAAAATAAGCAAAATAGATAAGCCTCTAGCCAGACTTATTAAGAAGAAAAGAGAGTCAACACAAATCAACAGTATCAGAAACGAGAAAGGAAAAATCACAACGGACCCCACAGAAATACAAAGAATTATTAGAGAATACTATGAAAACCTATATGCTAACAAGCTGGGAAACCTAGGAGAAATGGACATCTTCCTAGAAAAATACAACCTTCCAAGATTGACCCAGGAAGAAACAGAAAATCTAAACAGACCAATTACCAGCAACGAAATTGAAGCGGTAATCAAAAAACTACCAAAGAACAAAACCCCCGGGCCAGATGGATTTACCTTGGAATTTTATCAGACATACAGGGAAGACATAATACCCATTCTCTTTAAAGTTTTCCAAAAAATAGAGGAGGAGGGGATACTCCCAAACTCATTCTATGAAGCTAACATCACCCTAATACCAAAACCAGGCAAAGACCCCACCAAAAAAGGAAACTATAGACCAATATCCCTGATGAACGTAGATGCAAAAATACTCAACAAAATATTAGCAAACCGAATTCAAAATACATCAAAAGGATCGTACATCATGACCAAGTGGAGTTCATCCCAGGGATGCAAGGATGGTACAACATTCGAAAGTCCATCAACATCATCCACCACATCAACAAAAAGAAAGACAAAAACCACATAATCATCTCCATAGATGCTGAAAAAGCATTTGACAAAGTTCAACATCCATTCATGATAAAAACTATCAGTAAAATGGGAATAGAGGGCAAGTACCTCAACATAATAAAGGCCATCTATGATAAACCCACAGCCAACATTATATTGAACAGCGAGAAGCTGAAAGCATTTCCTCTGAGATCGGGAACTAGACAGGGATGCCCAATCTCTCCACTGTTAATTAACATAGTACTGGAGGTCCTAGCCACGGCAATCAGACAAAACAAAGAAATACAAGGAATCCAGATTGGTAAAGAAGAAGTTAAACTGTCACTATTTGCAGATGACATGATACTGTACATAAAAAATCCTGAAGACTCCACCCCAAAACTACTAGAATGATATCGGAATACAGCAAAGTTGCAGGATACAAAATCAACACACAGAAATCTGTGGCTTTCCTATATACTAACAATGAACCAACAGAAAGAGAAATCAGGAAAACAACTCCATTCACAGTTGCATCAAAAAAAATACCTAGGGATAAACCTAACCAAAGAAGTGAAAGACTTATACTCTGAAAACTACAAGTCACTCTTAAGAGAAATTAAAGGGGACACTAACAGATGGAAACTCATCCCATGCTCGTGGCTAGGAAGAATTAATATCATCAAAATGGCCATCCTGCCCAAAGCAATATACAGATTTGATGCAATCCCTATGAAACTACCAGCAACATTCTTCAATGAACTGGAACAAATAATTCAAAAATTCATATGAAAACACCAAAGACCCCGAATAGCCAAAGCAATCCTGAGAAAGAAGAATAAAGTAGGGGGCATCTCACTCCCCAACTTCAAGCTCTACTATAAAGCCATAGTAATCAAGACAATTTGGTACTGGCACAAGAACAGAGCCACAGACTAATGGAACAGACTAGAGAATCAAGACATTAACCCAGACATATATGGTCAATTAATATTTGATAAAGGAGCCATGGACATATAATGGCGAAATCACAGTCTCTTCAACAGGTGGTGCTGGCAAAACTGGACAGCTACATGTAGGAGAATGAAACTGGACCATTGTCTAACCCCATATACAAAAGTAAACTCAAAATGGATCAAAGACCCGAATGTAAGTCATGAAACCATTAAACTCTTGGAAGAAAACATAGGCAAAAACCTCTTAGACATAAACATGAGTGACCTCTTCTTGAACATATCTCCCCGGGCAAGGAAAACAACAGCAAAAATGAGTAAGTGGGACTATATTAAGCTGAAAAGCTTCTGTACAGCAAAAGACACCATCAATAGAACAAAAAGGATCCCTACAGTATGGGAGAATATATTTGAAAATGACACATCCGATAAAGGCTTGACGTCCAGAATATATAAGGAGCTCACACGCCTCAACAAACAAAAAACAAATAACCCAATTAAAAAATGGGCAGAGGAACTGAACAGACAGTTCTCCAAAAAAGAAATACAGATGGCCAACACACACATGAAAAGATGCTCCACATCGCTAATTATTAGAGAAATGCAAATTAAAACTCCAATGAGGTATCACCTCACACCAGTAAGGATGGCTGCCATCCAAAAGACATACAACAACAAATGTTGGCGAGGCTGTGGAGAAAGGGGAACCCTCCTACACTGCTGGTGGGAATGTAAGTTAGTTCAACCATTGTGGAAAGCAGTATGGAGGTACATCAAAATGCTCAAAACAGACTTACCATTTGACCCAGGAATTCCACTCCTAGGAATTTATCCTAAGAACGCAGCAATCAAGTTTGAGAAAGACAGATGCACCCCTATGTTTATTGCAGCACTATTTACAATAGCCAAGAATTGGAAGCAACCTAAATGTCCATCAATAGATGAATGGATAAAGAAGATGTGGTACATATACACAATGGAATACTACTCAGCCATAAGAAAAGGGCAAATCCAATCATTTGCAGCAACATGGATGGAGCTGGAGGGTATTATGCTCAGTGAAACAAACCAAGCGGAGAAAGAGAAATACCAAATGATTTCACTTATCTGTGGAATATAAGAACAAAGGAAAAACTGAAGGAACAAAACAGCAGCAGAATCACAGAACTCAAGAATGGACTAACAGGTACCAAAGGGAAAGGGACTGGGGAGGATGGGTGAGTAGGGAGGGATAAGGAGGGGGAGAAGTAGCGGGGTATTAAGATTAGCATGCATGGGGGGGTAGGAGAAAAGGGAGGGCTGTACAACACAGAGAAGGCAAGTAGTGATTCTAGAACATTTTGCTATGCTGATGGACAGTGACTGTAAAGGGGTTTATAGGGGAGACCTGGTATAGGGGAGAGCCTAGTAAACATAATATTCGTCATGTAAGTGTAGATTAGTGATACCAAAAACAAAACAAAACAAAACAAAAAAAAGGACTGTTCCTGTGTGGTAACCTCCAATGAGTTCTACACAAGGGTATAAAGGGCATATACAAGTGTAGGCAAAGCGTCTGTTTGCGTTTATACAGAAATCAAAGCCTAATTGGGTAACCCTGCAAATGAACTAAGATACGATATGAAAGAGAACTTCCAACATCAGCACTCTCTGGAAGACTCATGCCAGAAGATGGTCATCAAGAAATCCCAACAAAGATCAACGCATTGCTACAGCTGTAGATGCACTCATCCCACCAGCTCCTGGACTTGCCATGGGAATGAAGGAGATATTTAAGCTGGCCTGTGCATACAGTGAAACAACAAATTTGACTTAATCTATACTGTTGGAACTCGACCAAGAATTAGGAGAAGTGCAAATTGTAGTGCTCCAAAATCTTACAACTACAGACTATTTACTGTTAAAAGAACATAAGGGATGTGAACATTCCCCAGGAATGGGTTGTTTTAATTTGTCTGATTTCTCTCAGACTGTTCAAGTTCAGTTGCATAATATCCACCATATCATAGATAAGTTTTCACAAACGCCTAAGGTGCCTAACTGGTTTTCTTGGTTTCTCTGGAGATGGCTGGTAATTACAGGTATGCTTTGGTTATGTATCTATACTCCTATTGTGTTAATGTGTGTGCGCAGTTGAAGTAGTAGCTTAAAACCTATACATGCTGAAGTTACTCTACAAGAAGATATGTCAAAGAAATAATCAATCTTCCCATGTTTTCTTCCGCCTGCTACTTCTATAGCTTTTCTTCTTCCTTCCTAAATACAACCCTTAAATAGAATTCGTGCCTCATATCAAATTTACCGAGTATCATAATTCTTCCAAGTGGTAAAGATACCTCAAGACAAATGCTGGGCATAGAAGCTACAGGGCATAAATATGCAAAGAAGTAAAAAGCTAACCATTTCAAACAATAAGGCTTCTCTCTCACTTACCAACTTCACATTTCCCTGTATGGCCCCGGAAGATGACTGGTTAGCCAGAGACGGGTAAGATTCCTCAAGGGAGGAACAACCTAAGACAGGCACAGTCGCAGGGGGGCCATCAGGTGAGAAATTGGGGATCAACAGAGGTGAGGCTTAGAACCTCACCCCCCCGTTCTGAGAGAAATCTTCTGCATACGTGGATGTTTTATTGCCCTTGTCTAGCTTGGATTAACACATAGTCTACAGGCACACACCTGATCATCTACATTTGCTCTCTTACAACACTAAACTATGTTTTCTACCTTTATCTTTTATCTACCTACCACTTCAGCCTTTTATTAAAAATAATAATAATAAAGAGAGAAATGTGGTATCCACATATAAATCAAGTATAAAAACCAAATGAGTATTCATATTTGAACTGACTGTTTAGAGTTCATAATGCATGAGCAAAACCGAAAGTTTCTGTGATGACTGCCCTTGTACTGTTCACTATGTAACTTATTCATTATGTAAGAATTTGTTCTCCATGTAAGAACTTGTTTGTTATGCCTCAGAAGATTGGAGACTGACGAAAATTGGGCTTGGGGTGTATTAATGATTGTGCATTGAGCATTGACTCCCCTATACAGAATTTTATTGTCGTTAACAACCATTTGACCAATAAATATGAGAGATGCCCTCACCAAAAAAAAAAAAAAAAAAAGTACAGACTTCCAATGGTAAAATAAATAAGTAACCGGGATGTAATGTATAGCATAAGGAATATAGTCAAGATATTGTAACAGCTTGGTAGGGTGATAGCTGGAACCTAGAATTATGTATATAAATGTTTTATCACTGTGTTGTACACTTGAAACTAATGTAATGTAATACTGTGCATCAACTACTCTTCAATAAAAAATAATTATCTGAAAAAAAAAATGTTCAACATCACTAGTCATCAAGGAAACACAAATTAAGGCCATGATGAGTAATCACTACACATCTATTAGAACACCTGTGATAAACAATAATGACACCAGCAATACTGGAGAAGATGTAGAGAAACTGGATCTTCCATAGATTGCAGGTAAGAATGTAAATGGGAACGTTGGCCACTCTAGAATATAGTTTACCAGTTTCACAAGGAGACTTTGACTTACAGGAAGATGAAGTAGACATACTTTTCCTTATTACTCTCACTAAGTGCAAGTAAAACCGCTGGGCATAATATAAAGCATTCAAAGTCTCTGAGAGGTAAAGGGAAGGCAGACATGCTGGAGACTTTGGGATGCAAAGAACAACATGGTTGTAAGTCTCTGCTTTTTCTTTTTGCTTCACATATACCAGATGTTTTTTGCTGAGGAAGTAGACAATACCAGAAATACCAATGGGCACAAACAGAAAAAGAACCAACGAAGCCTAACTATCTTTAGCCAAAGGCCCAGGAAAGGAGTCACCTCATAAGAAGGAAAACTTTTAGAAAATAACTTGTCTGCTGTAACCAAACACCACGGAGGAAACTGTAGCCCAACCCTCACCTGTATTATTCCATCCTTGTGAGGTACTTATAAGCCACCACTCTTCCCCAGTGTCAGTAGAGAGCAGGTGGTGGGGAGGCTGGACTTTTACCCCCTACCAGCACAGTGAGATGCTTCCCTCTCCCACCTCCAGCCCTGCTGGGATAATGTCAGAGGAGGCCTAACGGAGTATGGGGACTTCCACCACTGCCCAGTGCTAATGAAGCCACCCATTTTATGTTGACAGTGAAGGTCATTTTGGGAACAAAAGAAGAAATGCCTACTTCTCCAAGTCAGAGAAGGGGCATTGTGGGGAGTCAGAATTCTCACCCTCACCCAGTAATGAAGAGCCCCATCTCAGGTGAGTATAGAAACCAAGGAGGAACCGTGGACTTGTATTCCCACCTGAAAGTAACAAAACAATGCTCCTTTCTCTGCCTGAGCAGTCAGAAGATGCCACTTAAAAGAAAGATTAAATAAATTCAGGGTTTCACAACATAATATCCAAAATGTCAAGGTTTCAGTTGAAAACGATTTGTTATACCAAAAACCAGGAAGATTTCAAACTGAATGAAAAGTTTTAGATTATGACAATTACAGATGATAACAGGGATGTTAGTATTATCCAACAAAAATTTTAAAGCAATCATCATTAAAGTATTTAAATAAACAATTATGAGCCCACTTGAAACAAATGAGAAAATCATTTCACCAAAGAAATAGAAAATACAGAGAAGAAGCAAACAAATTTTAGAAATGAAAATATAGTAACTGAACTAAAAAACAATCACTGGTTAGATTCAAGAGCAGAATGGAGGAGACACAGGAATCAATTAATTTTAAGATAGAATAATAAAAATTATCAAATCTGAGCAAAGAGAAAATATAGACTGGAAAAAAAATAATAAATCCTCAGGGAACTGTAGAGCAAGAGAACTAATATCTATGTAATCAGTGTCTTGGGAGCAATGGGGAGAGAAGGCAAGGCTGAAAAAGTTCTCAAAGAATTAATAGCTGAAATTCCCCAAATTTAGCAGAAGTTATCAATCTAATCAAGAACCTTAATGAATTCAAAACAGGATATACCCATGGAAATCCACATCAAAAGTCATGATAAACTTGTGAAAACTAAAGAAAAAGAAAATATCTTGAAGCAACGACGTAAAAGACACATTACCTTTGAGGGGAAAATAATAGAATTAGAGTGAACTTGTCATCAGAAACTATAAAGGTCAGAAAAAAGTAGCACATGTTTCAAGTGCTAAAAAAAAAAGTTGTCAACACAGCATCCTTTACCAGCAAGAATATCCCTCAGGAATGACAGGGAAATCAAGATATTTTTTGGCTAAGGAAAACTAAGAGAATTTTTTGACAAATTCTCCCTAAAAGAATGGCTAAGGAAGTTCTCTAAAAGGAACAATAGAGGAAGGGATCTTGGAATATCAGAAAGAATAAACAAAATAAGCAAAAATATGGGTAAATACTATAGACTTTCCTTCTCTTGAGACATCTAAATTATGTTGGATAGTTGAAGCAAGTCATAACAATGTCTGATGTAGTTCTAATTTGGGTAGATGAAATATTAAAGGCTATTATGATATAAACGGTGGAAAATAAAGGGGGGAGGGCTTCTACATTTAATTCAAACTGGTAAAATGATGATACCAGTACACTGAGATGATTGGTCAATCGATTGGTCTGTATATCCATATCTATATCTACATCTATATTTAATGTACTACCCAAAGCAACTATTAAAAAAGCTATAGATATAGCAAACACTGTAAAAGTTGAAAATATAATTATAAAATATATTGAAGTAATTCATAGGAAGGCAGTTAAAATAAAAAACAACAATGGAAAATACAGAGAGCAAACAACAAAAACAAGAATGCCAGTTTACTCTATAATAATAAATTGGTTAATCTACTAAGAAGAGAGAGCAATCCTAAAGGCATATATGCTAAACAATATAGCTGAAAAATATATGAAGCAAGAACTGAAAGAATTGAAAGAAATAAAGAAACCCAAAATTACGGTTAGAGGCATAAACACTCTCAAAATTGATAGAACTATTAGGTAGAAAATCAGCAATGATACACAACACTGCCATTAATCAACAGACTCTAATCAACTTTTATAAGACACTCCACCTCAAAATAGCAGCATACATACTCAAGTGTCCACAGAATACATACCAAGATGATTATATCCTGGTCCATAATCAAACCTAAAAGATATAAATAACTGAAATAATATGGGGTGTGTTCTCTGACCACAGTGGAATCAAACTGGAAAGTAATAACAGAAAGATAACAAGAAAATTTTCAAACAGTTGTAAACTCAACAATACATTCTAAATAATCTGTGGGCCAAAGAGGATGTTTCAAGGAAAAAGAAAATACATTGAATTGAATGAAATTAAAATAAACATATCAAAGCTTGTGGGACAAGATAAAGCAATACTGAGGGAAGAAATTTATACCACTAAGTGCATAAATAAAAAAAGAGAGAGAAAGTCTCAATAATCTTAGTTTCCACCTCAAGAACTAGAATAGTAAACAAAATCCAAGGCAGGCAGAAGGAAGAAAATAGTAAAGATAAGAACATAAATCAATGAAATTGAATGTAGAAAAACAATAGAAAAAAATCAGTGAAGTAATCTGGTTTTTTGAAATTATCAGTGAAATTAACAGAACTCTAACAACACTGACAAAGCAAAAATGGGGAAAATACTAATCACCAGTATCATAAATAAAACAGGATATCACTATAGACCCTGCAGACATTGAAGTATAATAAGTGAATACTATGAACAACTCTACACACATATGTTTGGCACTTAGATAAAATGGACCAATTCCTGGAAAAACCCAAACTACCACAACTTACTCACTATGAAATCCATAAGTTCAATAGCCCTATAGCTATTAAGGAAATATAATTTGTGATTTATAAACTCTCCAAAAGAAAATATTTAGGCCCAGATTGTCTACCAAACACTTAAAGGTTAACATTTCTACACTGTGTTTTCCAAAAAAAACAGGAGGGATTAATCTCCAATTAATTTACCCTGAGATAAAACTAGGTAAAGACAGTACAAAAGAAGAAAATTACAGAATATTCCTCATGAATATTGATACAGCACCCTTAACAAATATTAGCAAATAAAAGTAGAATGGAATTCCTCAATTTGATAAAGCACATTTGCATATAACCTACAACTAACATTATATTTAATGGTGAAAGAGTGAATACTTTCTCCTTAAAATCAGAAAGAAGGCAAAAGTATTTACTTTCACCACTCTTACTCAACATAGTGTTGAAGTTCTGGCTAGCGCAACAATGCAAGAAAAGTAAAAGGCATACAAATCACAAAGGAAGAAAAAACTCCCTACTTCATATGACATGTTTTTATACAGAAACTGCAAGGAATCTAAAAAATAAAAACCAGAAACACCTAGAATTAATAAGTTAAGTTCAGCAAGGTTGCAGGATATAAGATAAATATATGAAATGTCAGTAGTATTTCTATATATTAACAATGAGTGCATGAACACTGAAATTACTAATATACTATTTACAGTCACTCAGAAAAGAAAAAGATAAAAGAAACAGAAGTGTAAATCTAACAAAGCCATACAGGACTTGTATGCAGAAAACTACAAAATGGTGATGAAAGAAATAAAATATCTAAATAAGTGAAGAGACAGTATATTCATGGATTGAATGACTCAATAGAGAAAAATATGCCAATTCTCCCAAATTGATATGCAGATTTAATGCACTTACTATCAAATTTCTAGTAAGATTTTTTGTAATATAGACAAGATTATTCTGAAATTTATTTGGGAAGGCAAAGCTAATCTAATTTTGTAAAAGAAGAATAAAGCAGTAAGGATCTTCTCAGTTTCAAAATTTTTTATAAAGCTGTAGTTATCAAAACACATTGATCAAAGGAACAGAATATAGAATCCAGGAACAGATCCACAGAACTATGCCTCACTGATTTTCAGCAAAAATGCAAAAGCACTTTAGTGGAGTAAAAATAGCCTTTTCAATAAATAGTGCTGGGGTACTTGGACATCTAAAGGCCATAAAATGAACCACAATCTGTCTTAGATCTGCTACAAAAATTAACTCAAAATGGGTCATGGACTTAAATTTAAAATATAAAACCATAAAACTTACAGAAAAAAAGTCTTTAGGATCTAGGGCTGAGCAAAGAGTTCTTAGGCTTGACACCAAAAATATAATCTCTAAAAGAAAAAATTAATATATTAAACCATCAAAATTAAAAACTTGCTCGGTAAGAAAACCTATTAAGAAAATACAAATACAGCTACAGGCTGGGGGTGTATATTTGCAAACCACATATCTTCCAAAGGACTAGTACCTAGAATAAGTAAAACTTTCAAAACTCTACATTACACAAACAATTCCATTAGGAGATAAGTAAAAGAAAAATTAGGTCATCCAAGAAGACATACAGATGACAAATAAATACATGAAAAGTTGTTCAACATCATTTTCTATTACAGAAATGCAAACAGTTCTTTTATGCCAGTTTATCTGTTTTTCCTGCTTCCATAGGTCTGCACCTGTATCACTTCAGGAATATTAGTTACCTAAACTCAAAATGAGAACAATTCAATTTTAGGGGGGCAAATTTTATTTTATTTACAAAATTATTTTTATTGGAATATAGTTGATATACAATATTTTATTGGTTTCAGATGTACAACATAGTGATTCAGTGATATACATGACTAAATACTTGCCACATTAAGTGTAATTACCCTCTGCTACCATATCAGGATATCGGTTATGTTCTCTGTGATATACTTCCATTCCTATGACTAATATACTTTCTAATCTGAAGTTTGTATCTCTTTATCTCCTTCACCTATTTTACCCATCCTTAAACTCCCTCCCTATGGTAATCAACAGTCTGTTATCAACATTTATGAGTCTATTTCTTTTTTGTTTGTTTTGTTTTTTTTAGATTCCACATGTAAGTGAAATCACATGGTATTTGTCTTTCTCTATCTGACTTATTTTCCTTTGCATGATACCCTTTAGGTCCACCCATGTTGTCACAAATGGTAATATTTCCTTCTTTTCTATGGCTGAGTAATATCCCATTGTATATATGCACCACATCTTCTTTATCCATTCATCTATGGCACTTCAGTTGCTCCCATATCTTGGCTATTGCAAATAATGTCATATGTCGAACATATATCTTGAACATAGGTTGTGCATGTTATCTTCTCAAATTAGTGATTTTGTTTCCTTTTGGTAAATTCCCAGAAGTGGAATTGCTGGGTCATATGATATTTCTATTTTTAGTTTTTTTAGGAACCCCACATTGTTTTCCACAGTGATTGGACCAGTTTACACTCTTACCAACAGTGTAAGAGGGTTCTAGAGGGGAAATTTTATGATTGCTATATGTGTAATCCCCTCTGGATTAAACAATATCCTAACAATACTAAGGCTCTCAAATTAGGCCTCAATCTCAAAAAAAAAAAAAAAAAACTTCCTTGTATCTACCTGAAAGTCATGAAAAAAGGGATTAGCTTCACAGACTTTAAATATAGGTTTCCCTTCACTTATCATGTAAAATCAGCTAAAAGAGACCCGTTAGGCGATTGAATCAAAATTCCTCCTTCAAAGTGATATCACTCTTTGCTCAGTAGTTTATAAAGGTTCTGTGCCTAGAAAAGCACTCAAATAATATGAAATATTTTCTCTTTCATTTGCATTTACATATATCTTAAATTTTGGACATATTATTTGATAGTCTAGATTATGGAATACATTATGGAGTAAATTATGGAAATAATGTCTGTCCCAATGGATTTTGCCATTTTACATTACCATCAGTAATATGTGAGGTTTTCAGTTCCTCCACATTCTTGCTAACACTTTTCTGTGTTTTGTCTTTTTATTTTAGCCATCCCGGTAGATGTGATGTGGTGTCTCCTTGTGGTTTTAATTTGCATTCCCTAGTGAAAATGATGCTGAGATCTCTGCATGATTATTAGTTATTTGTATATCTTCTTCAGAAAAAGATTTTTCAAATACTTTGCCCATTTTTAAATTAGGCTATTCATGATTTTATTATTGAATAGTAAGAATTCTTTATATTTTCTGGATACAAACCCCTTTACAAATAAATAATTTGCAAATATCATCTCCCATTATGGGTTATCGTTTCACTTTGTTCATGGTATTGTTTGTAGCACAAGAGTTTTTAATTTTGATAATGTCCAGTTTATTTATTTATTTTTCTTTTGTTACTAATCTTTTGATGTAGTAGCTAAGAAACCATTGTCTAACCCCAAATCACAAAGACTGATATCTTCATTTTCTTCCAAGGGTTTCATAGCTTTATAGCTCTTATATTTAGGTCTATGATTTATTATGAGTTAATTGTATATGGGATAAGGAATGGGTCTAATTTTGTTCTTCTACATGTGGACACTTAATTGTCCCAGCATCATTTGTTGAGAAGACTATTCTTTCCTTCACTGAATTGTTCTGGGCACACTTGTCAAAAATTAATTAACCATAAATGCAAGGATTTATTTCTGGACTCTCAATTCTACTTCACTGATCTGTATTTCTATCCCTATGCCAGTACCACACTGTCTTGAGAATCTTTCAACTTTTAATAACCATTTTTCTCACAATAAAAATGTGTGAGTGTATGTGAGAAAAAGAAAGAAAATGAGAGACACCTTATTAAGGTTACCAAGAGGAACAAGGAGAGTTTTTTTCCTCCTGAGGGAGAGAATTTCCTTAGAAGCTCTGATATGTTAGGAACATTTTGGATACAATTTCCACCATGTGCCCTGCTGGGGCTGGGGCTGGGGAGAGGGATAAACAATGCACATTAGTTCAGTATAAGATTCTGAGAAGTGTTTGCTTTCATCTAGTTAGAGTTTCCTAAATTTATTTGGCCAAGAAAGCTTTTGCTTTCTTGTTTACATATGACATGTATTAATATCCCAGAGAACAAGCTTGGTGAAATTCTGATATAAACCATGCAGAGTGAGGATACAGCAAAATGAAGGCAGAATGAAGGTACCTGGATTAGTAAGGTTTAAACTCCAGGGGCTAGAAATTTATGGATTATTTAACGGTGCAGACTTGGAAGTGAACTCTGAAAACATGATTCTTGCATGAAGGATTTTTAGGTAGCAGATATCATGGGAGTCATCTCTTCTTTCATTTCATGCCTTTGCTCTTAATTTCTTCTATTTTATCTCCAAATATTTTCTGGAAAACTTTTCTTTATTAACCCCAACTTACAAGGAATGTGTTTTCCCAAGTACCTGGTATGATGTGTACTGGGTATGATGTTGTATGTATTTTACTCTTTGAAATTACAAATGAGGAAATGAAGACTCCAAGTAGATTGCCCTGAGCTACATGTTTAGAAATTCAAAGATGGAGTTAGCAAAAAGGGTTTGGGACAGTAGAAGAGCAATTGGTTTTCTATCATCACAGAGCACCCAAGAAACTCTCCTTGAACTCAGAAGGAAAGAAAAGAGGAGGATTACTTTCTCACCACCAATGGAATATATGGATGGCTTGATTCCAGGGACATTACTCACTCTGCTACATTCTACCATCAACTGTTACCAACATACACAAGCCATTACCCACTCCTCTCTCTCTGCCCAGTTCCTGAAATTAATGCCTCTGCAGCCTGTGGCATTGCCTGAAGGATATCTTTCCTGACCTCTAAGTACTCTGCACTTCCCCTTTACCTTATCATGATTGCAATTTAGTTATTAATTATATCCTGTATCTCCTCAACTACAATGTCATCTTTTTTATTTGTCTTGTTCACTGCTATGTCCTCAACACCTAGGGTACTCATGGCCTTACCAGCAGTTGAAGTAAACTGTAACTGTGTATGGTGATACATATATTAACTAACCTTACCGTGGTAATCATGTTGTAATATGTACATATATCAAATCATTACACTGTTTATCTAAACTTACACAATGTTATATGTCAAATACATCTCAATAAAGCTAGCAGGGTGGGGGAGGAAGAGATGTTGAAATGATTTTTGTTGAATGAATGGGTGAATGGAGGAATTCATTTGAATTGTACCACCTGTCCAAACAGGAGAGTTATTTTATAGCCACTTTTGATATACTGTATTTGTAGTAGAAGGTGCATGCAATTGTAAAAGGCAAATAATTAATTGAGCATATTTGTGTTTTTATCAAATTTAATTGCAGATCTGTATCTTTCCCACCTCTCTCTGCTTCCCTCCCTCTTGCTCTTTTTCTCTGTCCATCTGTCTGCCTACTCTTACTCCTTATAATTCAGTTGAATTATTGAAAACTTGAAAGCTACCTGGGCAAAGGGAAAGAGAATGCCAATTTAATTCCCAAAGTAGATTAATCCACCCTGTAAATAGGTGAGCCGTAAGTGTGTACTGTGTGTTGAAAATGTGCTCTGGTCTAAGCAGTGACAAGAAAGCTATATTTGTGTAATTGTGCAGGTAGTACAGCAAAGTGTCTCTTCTGCTCTTTACCTCTGGCCCCACTTTTGAGTCTCCACTCTAGACAGGAGAGGAGGCACTAAAGACAGATAGAGGCAATAGAATCTGATGTCATGTCATTGTTGTGCATAAAAGTCTATCTGAGTATGAAGTATGGATTTCATTGTTCACACAGGCTCAACTTCAGTTTTGAGGTTGAGTTCTGTATATTTGAACATGCCATGTATGGATGAGTATGACTTCTTTTTTCTCGACCAGCTCACCATCACTTAATGTGAACCTTAAATCAAGTCCTGTGGTACAGGTTGGTTATTTGCAGTATATTACAGACCTGCATTGATTAATTTCATATCTGGGGCTCAGACTCAACCTGCTCAATCTTACAAACACAGTATAACATGACTACTGTGGCCAGACTTAAAACATGCAATCTTCTTTTCAATTCTAATTTTAATATTTTGTAATAGGCTATATGCATCTCATTTGTATTTATAAATGAGATTGTGTGAGTTGGAATTGAAACTGCAAGCACGTGTTAATCATATATGCGGGACTCCAGTACCAGGCATAAATATGTACCCACCTATGTCTGTAAGCCAAAAAGAAAAAAATGCAAGGAAATGAGGGGTCAGCGGTTCAGGCTACTCTCCTCTCCCATGGTTGAACTGAGATTAAATATACTTAGGATAATTTACAGTAGTGGGTGGCTTCTAAAATTTAAATCACACAAGCAAGTTTTAACATTAGTAAATAAATTATTTCTAACCCAGGGATAAAGGTATTTTTATTTAAAAAAAAGAAAGACTGCAAATTGTTTCTACTTAACAGGCAAATATACACTCCCTCTTCGGGCTCCTAGGTCACAAAAGGTGGTTATCCTGTCACTATGGCTGATTTCTGAAAAGTGTGACATGCATTTAGTTGTCAGTTCCTATCAGCAGCATTCAGGAATCAACATTACATCAGCAGCAAGACACACCATTTTATGCTCTTTTTGAAGATAATTAGAGTTCCCTTTTGTTGCAAATAAGATGTAAAACAGCTATAACTGCTGGAGAACGTGATTAAAGTAACCTCTATAGAACCCCATTATTCTAGACAGATTCCTTCAGATGCATAATTTTCCCATTTTAAGAAAACATAATGCATGCATATAAAATTCAAATTGTCGAGACACCTCTAACAAAAATTAGTACTCTATTAAGGCATTCATAGTAGCTGGTTAACATGTAAAACTCTTTAAGAGTATTTTAACATAATCATGAAATAATAGCATGTGTCACAAAAGGTAAACATTTTACAGTGAGAGGATTCTTCAGACAAGATCCGTGTACTGAACCTTTTTTTTTTTTACTTACAAAACTTTTGACAGATAATGTGTGAGGAAACTGTATCCTAAACATCCCAAACCCATGGAAATATGCATGCAGACTTCCTATCATCCTGTCCTTCAACTCTAAGATAGGTGGTTATATGCACATAGACACACGTTTATACATGCACACAAACATACACGCTTGCATGTATGTTTTTTTGCTCAGGCACTTATGTGTCATTTATTTGAAACACTAACACTCCATATATCATTTTTAATAGGTACTCTTATAGAAGCCAAGTCTATCTAATTCAGATGAAATAGCAGATGTGCACCAAAATCATATGTATCACCAGTTTTTTCTTAATAATTGCTTTTAAAAATATATAAATTTCCAAACCCTATGTATAGTAAAACATGGCTTTAAAATTGATTTTTAAAATCAGTCTCATCTCTTGTTGCAGGTCTCATCCATTTCCAAATACACCTAGGACAGAAGCAGCCACCTAAGAGAGTCAGTGTCCTACAAAATAACTGAGTGCTTACTTGTCCATGGGGTGTTTCATTTATTTAACAAAATACGAATGCTGCTTGAAAAAGGTACATAAAGTGGTGATTAGTAAATGCCACCAAGACTGCCCATACACTGACCATAACGTTTGCAGAATAGTTACAATTATAAAATCAGATTGTTGGTTGACTCTGCTGTGAACCTCAACATCTAACAAAAATGTTATTAAAGAAGATTACAAATGAATAACCATTCTCAACAACTCACAGCAGCCTTCACAGCATGAAAGTGGGAAAAATGGAGAAAGTTTTAAGGTGGGGGGACTGATTAGGATGACAACAATCTCTGTCATGAGAATGTATTGTGCAAGGCTTCTCAGGAGAAAAAAATCTTCACCTGAAAAGAGACAGCATTATGAACACTGCAGAACTGTGGATCGCAGGACACTCATCTTATTAAGGACTAATGCTAATTTGCACACTGTCTCCTGCTGAACTGGAAGCAAGTTTACCACTGGGTTTGTTAATTTACCCAGGACACCATTATCTTTGGTTGGACTTAATGTATCAGAGTAGAGGTCATTAACTGCTGGGCTCATGATTATCCAGCATGAATTACTGACAGGATAACCAAAATAGATTGGTACTCCAACTTCATTTCTCTGGATGCAATTTTTTTCAGCTGTTATTTAATTTCTATTTTGAAACAGTAATAATTATATGTCTATATATGTGTATATGTGTGGTTTTTTTGTGGAGAGTAGAGTACAAGCACAATGTTCACAATGGAGATTGCTATTCTGATTTCATTTCTAGCATTTCAGAAAAGTAATGTAATTACTATATAAATAAAGGATTCAGCTTCCTCTTGTTGAGCCTACAAATAAAGAAAGGCATGTTCGTGAGATTTTTAATCATAATAAAAATAGATAATTATTATGGGGACTTTCTATTGTTCACTAGAGTTTACACAGACTTGGACTATTAAATATTCTGAATGAAGTTGCCCTGAATCTGCTCTCTCTGCTTTTGCAGACATTTTACTTCAACCATCTATCAGTCATAACTCTAAAACTTAGTTTCTAGCCCAAGTAAACACTTTGTTGAAAAAAAAAAACCTACAAAATTCCATTGGTACATTTATTTTAGTTTACAGTTCAATAAAATCACTATGAACTTCATAAAAAGAATTCTCAGAATTAAAAGTTAAATAGAAAAGTGTAGTCTTGAAAATATTTGTGGTTTCTGGTTAAATAAACACATTTTCATAAAGCTGCATGTTCAATCTACTTTATATAAATGGAACAAATCAACCAAAAATTAATTTACAATTTTTATAGTCTGTATGAGCCCATTTCTAATAGCAGGGAACACTTTTGTGTCTCTGCATGATATCTGTAGAAAGAGGTGAATTTTCATTTATTTAATGCAAATATTCATACAAGGTAAACTCTTCAGGCATATATGAAGCATGCTTCATGGCAGCTTTGTGGCAATAGGAAAATAACATGACATAATTGTACAATAAATGGAGTGCTGCCACCTCAAAATTACCTGCAGCAGTGTCGTGAATAAAGAGGAGAATACAAGAAGTCTGAGGTGTGTGTTTGTTTTTTTCCAGTTTCTAACCTACTTTGCTTGCAAATGATTTAATTCTGATCTTATGTAGCTGGACATTTATGACAATCTCATCTTCAGAACTGCAAAATTATTAAGGAGATTGTTTTGAAAGCTTTGAATAATGAAAAGGGCATTGTTAGTTGATGTGCTGAAGCTTCCAGGTATGCGATATACATTTAGGTAACCATGTAAGAAGAAAAGAGGGGTAAAGACATTAGTTTCAGACTTGGCACATATGAAGAGTTGAACTTTTATATCTGTTGCCTGAGGAGGCACTGTCCAGACTCATACTTGAACCACACTATTTTCCAGGTAAATTTGAATACCAACCTTTAAAGCAGAAATAGGATTTTATATTTTCCATTGAAAATTAGTGTTGACGCAATGACCCAGAAACCACTCAACATATAATGATATATTCTGTTACCTCGTTTTAAAATGCCTTTTGGTGATAGGATTTTCAGCATAACAGAGTTTTCTCTATCATAGGGAGGATGCTAAACAGGTTTACTGATTGGGTGTATACAAATATTTATCAGAAAATCATGTTTTCAATTTCGTGGAAAGATATATTTTTGTTTTATTCTGGGGCTTCTTCTATTTAAGCATAACCACAGTGTTGACTAATGGCCTCAAGCCTAAACTGGCTTTTACATAGTCCTTTTCAAGCCCAACTTTTGAGAGTTTCTAATAAATTCAACTTGGGGCTTCACTGGACAGAAATCCATTCTCAATTTAGGCAGTATCATGTTTAGAATAATGTGGAAATACGGAGGCCTCACCCACAATTAAACCAACTTGTAAATGCACTTCTGGATACTCTCAAGTATTAGCAAGGAAAACAAAGTTGGAAACTATTCATTTACAAAGGCTACACGTTACACTACTGACTTGTGGGCAATAAATAAGAAGAAACAGATTTTAAGACCCTAACAGTTCTCTAAATTCGAAGTGCTATTGCTATGTTTATAATTTACTGATTAGAAATATTACTGGAATAATCTTATTAATTGTTCCTTACCATAATATTCTAAAATCCAAGTATAATATTCTTGAAAATCAAATCTCAGTTGAGCATTTTAATAAAATACAATATTATGTTATATATGTAGTAGCAATTATAATTGATGTGAATTAAATCCTGATGGGATGAAACTTCAGAAATGGAACCGATCTCTCATATTGTCTCTTTCTCTTTCCCTCTCCGTCTCCTCCCAAATACAGCTTCACTGTTAAGAATGTCTTAGTTCAGATAAGATGTTCCAATATTGATCATTTCTTTATTGGACAATATCCTCCTAACTGGTCTTCACTGACTTTAATAAACTCTAACCTGATGCTAGAGTAATTATTTTAAACCAGAATTTGGTCTTATAACTGGTTGAAAACCCTTCAGCAACTCTTCACAGCTTTCAGTATAAAGTTAATACTTCAGAGTTCAGCACATAGACCCATAACTGCATGTTCAGGGCCAGCCTTGCTAACTCTCACTTTACTACTGTAAGTGGTCCTCTGAAAGAGCACATTGTTTTGTATTTCTGGCTTTTGCAAATAATGTTTTCAGCTGCCTAAATTTTACATGTCCTCAAAGCTCCAGTGATATTGACACCATCTATTTAACTATCTCTTCCTACTAGATATAAGGCACTAAAGGGCAGTGACCCTGAATTCCATGCCTAAGATAGATCCTAAAACACACCATACAGTCAATATTTGTTGGTTGAATAAGTAAATGAATGAGTGATATACAAATATTCTCTATTGCCTTAAGGATAGCATACCAAGTATAATACAGGCCTCTTTACCTTAGAAAACTGAACTTAGTGATTCTGTGTTTAAAGAAAAAGGTCAATTCAACTGGAGTCACATAAACAACCACTGATGTGTTCAAGATTGCCAATTTGAACTGAATTAAGAACTTTAAGGCAACTGCACATTAATCTCAGGTAAGAAACTAGGTTGAAAAACTATTCTCTCAATCCTTTACAGTTTTTCGCTCTCACCTATGTTCATAGTAATTTTTTAGTGACTTGCTTTGTTGAGTCTTCAAAGCATTCAATGTAGAAACGACAGCTCCCTTCTCTTTCTCTTAGTTCATCAGTTTACCTAACATTTAATTAAATTATGTAATTACAAGAATAAGCACAACTGACATAATCTAACTTGGGAGTGAGCGCAACTGTCCCTTGGCAAGCATACAACTCAACCACTGGGGAAAAAAGTGTGTCAACATACTTGCCGCAAGAGTTGAGAAGTGGATGATACCACTCAGTTTTTCAAAAGATGTGGATATGGAGAGAATCAGTAAACCTGGAATAGGATAAAAGACCTTCCTTCCATAATAGAATTTGTTGTTACTTATTTTAAGACCCTGCAGTGTTTTGAAGTCAGTATTCTGAACATGGATTCTCAATGTACAGAAGCAAAGCTTTAGGTATGATAGGCACAGGGGATTGAGCTGGACTGACTTTGACCGCAGGACACAGTTGGGACATTTTTCCTTTATAATGTCTACTATTTACTAATTCTCTTCTCCAAACAGCAAAATACAGAAAACAAGAGGAACTTAGTTCCTGGTAGAGCTTTTGTTTTCTCCTTAGCACCTTTAACTTGAATAGACTGTAATAATGAAGATTTATATTTAAGAGCTCACTTGGTTGTTGACTTTTGCATTACAGCAAACCAAAGGACTCATGAAATAATGTTTTCACTTAAGAGAAAACTGAGGTATCATAAAATCTTTCTTAATCTGAACCACTTTTAACCAAAATGACCTAATTGCCTAGCTCAAAACAAGAACCACGCAAAAGTCAATCTACCCATCACAATCACAAAGCGCTAAGAGCATCTGACACATAGGAAACACACTGCTTTTTGTCACAGGATCACCTCAAATTCACGAAAAACCTAACCTCCCAGAAAAGGCAAGAAGAAGCATTGATGTTGGGGGATGGGAGGGACTTAGTGTTCTCTCTAACAGAGGAAATAGTTACAGGGAATGGATGTGTGGCAGCCAGATGTTTTTAGTGATTTCAGCAATACCTTAGGTAAGCAGTTCTCTAAGTAATTGGTACAGACTGATTTTAAAAATTGGTAGACTCCTTTTGAAATAATAAGCCTCTCTTATTACTGCCACTCAATTTCAAAGCAGTAGAGTCTTAGATATTTTCTTCTTTTATTGTTAAACATTATCTGTTCACTGGTAACAGCTCTCCTGAGGTCCAACTTCAGAGGTTCATGAAGGGTAAGTTTCATTTTTGTTTATCTTTATATAGTGCATACATAATGTGCATATTAGGGTACATAAATATATAATATAAATCATATACCTTAATATGCCACATCCACTATAATATATTTTCTCTCAGAAAGTATAATTACCCTAAAGTTCAACAACATATAAGGTGCTATACATATTACCAGATTAGCTGGAGTTTCTCATCTACCAATACCACCAAACAAATCTATTCTCTTTTCCTCCTCTGCTTTGGAATTTGTCACTGTGGCCTAATATTCTTTTTCCATAATCCCACAAAACTAGTAAACTGGGACTCAGTTCCTTCTTGAAACAAATGTCTTCAAATTCTCCTTTTGCCTTTTGATGAGGATTACTGTCTTCACCCATGAAGAAGTGTCTTGCTTACAGACTAAACTCTACAATTCCATTTACAGAGCTTGCAAAGATGGCTCTGATTTTATTCCTGTCATGCAGGGAATTGTGGCTGGGTGGTTGAGATCGCAGCTGGCATTTTGAGTACAGTTTTCTCAAACCCCGGGGAGAACAGGGTATTTAGAGGAGAAACGGTCTTCTTTGGCCTCACAGTTATTGGTGTCAGCAAGTGCTGTATCTACAGGGTGCCAACGGACCGTGGACACCGATACAAACAGGGGCCTCCCACCACTGTCCTCTTTTCCCTGCTGAAAGATTTCTGTTTCATCAAACCCCACTTCTGACTCGAAGGCTTACATATTTGACCCCTCACTGTTTCCTCTCTTACTCATCATGTTATTCTCAAGTCTTACAGTGGGAAGCACCTGGCAGACATTAGCATGGTTGTTAACAATAGAGAGGCAGGTCAAGAGCCAATTCCAGATGAGATCTGAAACAAGGGTTTGGGGAAAAAAAAGGAGTGTGCAGAGGACAAAAGAAGAGATGGGAGGAAGGAAAGGAAACATCTGAACAGTAGGCTCTTTATCCAAACTTCCCCATTTGGTCTATGCCGCACTCTCCTTTCATTCCACCTCCTTCCACTTCCCATCACGCACCACCTCCAAACAACAGGGTTTGCAGAGAAGGTGTGGAGTCATAGGCTCTCCAGCCTGCTTCCCTGACAGCTTGCTTCAAGGGCTGGCACTTGGCGGCAGAAACGATCATGAGCACAACCACTAGGCTGCAGGACTGACCACCACATGCATTCCTGGAAATCCATCTCCCCTCCAATTACCCACTACAGAAGCAGCTGCATTGGGTAGAGAAAGCCGGGGAAACATGGACCCAGCCAGCCACAGGCCTCAAACTGTAGGCCAAGAAACCTCCACTGGAAGCTAAAATAGACCTCCAAGACCACAGACAGCAGGATGCACTTGTCACCCATGACAGCACCCCAACAATGAGTCAGATAGGGGTGGATCCCAATCTCTCTGTGGTCTTTGGCAAAGTGGAGTAGCAACCCAAGTGTGCTGTCATTTCTTATAAGCTGCCAACCCAGCCAAATTTGTCTGGCTTTGAGTTACTGACCTGAGAAGAATTGCAAATGCTAACTTAACTTTGCTTGCTTTCAAAGAAATGATGTAACCCAGATGTGTGTGTAAAGTAAGACCAGAAAAAGAGATGCTTTGCAAACTTTTACCAAAATAAACAAAACATAACAATAAGACAGTTGGGGTTTTGGAAGTGGGGAGGTATTATGAAATATACACCAACTGTGTAGGCACACTGGGAGTCTCCTGTAACAAAGGAGATTTGGCACTAAAAGAGACAGAAACCTGTTCATCGACGACAAATGCCAGAACTCAAGCGACGCATCTGTGGATGGCGGCTGGTCTGCGACGGCGCCCCCTCCCGCACGCGGGGTGCCCTGCAGAGGGAACCGCGGCAGCTGGGCAGGAAGTTTGTCCAGAGGGATGGCAAGGGGCGGTGGGAGCTACTTTTAAGTTGGGGGAGGGTGAGAGGAAATCACATCCACCCTGCACCCCACCACACAAGCACACACAAACACTTCCTATCTCCAATTTAGATTTCTTTTTCCCTGCTGATCTGTTTTCCATCTCTCTTTTTCCCTCTCCCCAGCTTCTGCCACCCCTCCCTGAAGAGGAGATACTAAACAAACGAATCGGCTCCAGACACTGTCACCAAATTAGGTGTAAGCACCCACTTCTCTGACCCAATTCTGCATTTACATAAGGATGATCAGGCTTAATGGCCCCGATCCCACGGCTATGTTGACATATTTCCAAATGATTACATAACTTCCCCACATCCTTCGCTGAGAAAGAGTGTTTATCAAAAGCAAAGAAGCTGACAGGATGGCATTATTAGCATGGCTCTGAGCTGATCGCATTGCCGATTTGTTGAAGGTGATTTTAACTCTAGTCACTTACAGACGGGCTGCTTCCTGACACACTGCCCTCACGAAGGTAGACTACATAATAAAAGCACGCAAAGGGGTGATGGAGGGATTACAGCGACAGGAGCTACCGTGCGGGAGTTGGGACACACTCTGAAATTACTGTAGGGCTAACGATGAAGACACAATTTGGGGTTCACTTCCATTTGGAATTGTCTAATATTTAAGATGTGTATATGAAATGGTGCACCAGGAGACCGAATTCCAGTAACACTGCCTCTGAAAGCAGGAAAAATAATTTCAGTGCAACTAAACAGTTGTGCGGGAGGGACCAGGGAGGTTTTCTGTCATTGTCAATCCTGACAAAGAGTTCAAAGCCCTAGCAAACGAGGCTGCATTCTTCACAAACCTAGAGGCATGAAGGGTTTGTATCCACGCGCCGTGTAGTCTGCGTCCCAGTCCAAATGTTTCAGAAATGTTGGATCAGTGTAGATAGACATAACCCAAAATGTCTCTTAAAAAGAGCACTAATAAATAAGAGATTTGTCCAAGTGAGCCTGAACCACAGAGAACATGTCTCACTTGCCATGTGAAGCATCAATAGTTCTTTTATTGCTTTCTTAACCGACTAACGTGGCCAAATGTAGAGCTTCTTACTGGCGCCCCCAACAATACTTTGGCTGCAGCACTGAGGGTATGAGGCCAGCACCACGGGATCAGGATGCACTTGAGGCAATACTCTCTCCCTGACCAGACAATCAGACATATCACCAGAATGGTGGCAGGTGGCTTGGTTAGTGTAACAGTGCCTGAGACATCCAAGACAAGATAAGAGCTCCCTGCAGCTCACTCTCAATTATAGGGGCTGAAAATAGATTTGTCTGAATCTGCTATAATTATCTGGAGAAGATTCTACAGATCCCACAGCAGTGCTGGCATTTGGGCTAGTGCTTTCCATCACAGAGGCCAAGCCAACTCCCCTGCAAGACTGAAACTGTTCCCATTTTGTTCACGTCCTCTGTGTGATCTCCAATTGCAGATTCCGTTGCTAAAAAGTCTGTTTCTATTGTTCCATTTCTTCCTTACTGCCGCCTCCCATTTGTTCTATTCCATTTTACCTCCTTAAAAGGAGAAGAAGCAGAAGAGAAAGATTTTCAGACTCTCCGATATGAGAACATGCTCCTGAAAACAGAGGCTAGAGCCACAGGAGTCTAGCACAGTGCTGGTGGTCTCTAGACTGCCTGAGGGTCCGGCCAGGTCTGAATGGCAGTTGTTTTGGTGTTATTGTGGTTGATTTTCAACATATATTGCTAATGGCATCTTCTATATCAGAACCGCACTATTTTAAGGACCCAAAGCACCTTTAAAATATTTTAAAACTATTTTTAAAGATCATCAACTTTGAAAACCACACAATTGCCAAAAACATGAATAGACAGTTATAAAAAGAAGCATAAATAGTTTATGAATACAGGAAAAGATGCTTTAGCTTTTTCATAAATAAAAGATATGCAAATTATACCAGTAATGAGATACTATTTTTCATATATTGGAATGGTAAATATACATAGCAAAATTAATACATTCTATGGGATTTTATAATCCATGAACATACATAAACATCATTGCCACCCAAAGTTCATCAGTATGCATTAGGGCTCACTCTTGGTGTTATACATTCTATGGGATTTTACAAATGTGTAATGACATGTATTCACCATTGTAATATCATGCATGATGATTTCATGGCCCTAAAAATACTCTGTGCTCTGTCTACTCATTCTTCCCTCCAATCCCTGATGAGCATGGATCCTTTTACTATCTCCATAGTTTTACCTTTTCCAGAATGTCATAGAGTTGGAATTATACAATATGTAGACTTTTCATATTGGTTTCTTGCACTTGCATATTCTTTTGGTAATATGCACTTAAATTTCCTCCATGTCTTTTCATGGCATGATAGATCATTCCTTTTAACACTGAATAATATTCCATTGTTTGGATGTACCACAGTTTATTCATTCACCTACTGAAGAACATCTTGGTACTTCCAAGGTTTAGCAATTATGAATAAAGCTGCTATAAACAACCATGTGTAGGCTTTCGTGTGGATATGTTTTTAATCCATTTGAGTAGAAACCAAGGAGCATGATTGCTGAATATGGTAAGAATATGTTTAGTTTTGTAAGAAACTGCCAAACTATCTTTCAAAATATACCATTTTGCATTTATAATAGCAACTGTAGCTCTGGGAGTAAGGGGGTGCCCCCTTCCGATACAAGTTCCCTATGAATCTGCTGAAACTGAAGTAAGAGAAGGGGAAGGGTTAAGGGGTTTTATTTCTCACAGCTTGCTTAGGTTTGCTAGCCAGGCTCCACAATGTCCATCCCTTCCAGCTGCAGAGCCCACCCTCCTCTCCCCATGCCCTCCCCTTCCAGCAGGACCTCCATGGGCAGGTTCACGGTGACTGGCAGGCACCAAACCAACTAGGTACCAGAAACAGAAAGGAGAGAATGGCCATTTTCTTTCCACCCCTTGGTCTGGATCAACTGGAGGCTCTGCTGTGGTAAACATCCTTTGGTATGTAAATGGACTACGGCCAGGTGGGAAATTCTGGAATCTGAGTGAAAACTTCCATTTTCCCCACAACCCACCCCTCCAGAATTCTCACCTCACAGTTGACATGTCCCCAGTCTTCCTCAATGGCCCCTGTGCTAGAAAACTAGAACACTGTAACCAGACTAATAACATATAATAACAACAGAAATTATGATACAGGTAGCAATAAAATCATGACAATCCTCAAGCCTGAGTTCAGCTGGATTCAAATTAAGTCCATAGCTCACCCATTCCACAGGAGGCCATCAGCTGAACCAGCAGGGGGCCCCAGGCACCCTCAACAAGCAGCAGCTGTGGCTAGGGGTGGGCCAAATCCGCAAAGACTGTAGAAGAAAATAACCTTACAGGCGATAAGATATGGGGTGGATGTGTGGATGTGCTGCTGCTGGAGGCAGGGGCACTGGCCACAATCATGAGACAAACTCCCCCGCAAAGTGCTTTTACCTTCCAGCCATTTTGATTACATGACTGTGACCTTTGGGGGCCACTCTGCCTGTTACTCCAGGAACACACAGGAGGCCAGCTTCCAGGTCTTGTCCCCAAGGTGCCAGAAGGGCCAGCCATTGCTGGTCCATGTATCTAGATAGCCAAGACCATGTAGTCTCCAGGTTGCTGTGGGACTCAGTCACACAATGAACTCCTGCCAGGCTCTGCTGACTTCTCTAAATGTCAGAGGCAGGCCTCACTGATGGAGTACAGCCCACATTGTCTTCTGCCCTAGACCAAGTCATCTGCGCCATCATTTCCTGGGGATGCCAAGGCAAATGGCCTACAAGCTGCTGCCAGAGGCCCTAGTCACATGGACATCTAGCTTGTCTGTTTTGCAATGGTGGAGATAACTGCACATGTTTTATTCCAGCCCCACCTGATGCCCTTGCATGACAAGGGGCACAAGGGCCTCAGAATTTGTGCCAAGTGCAGGATGAAAACTCTCCAGTAACCTACAAGACCCAAAACCTCTTAAGTGATGCAGAACATCATACACAACATTAGATTCCCCTATTTCCAAGGGGATTCAGGCTTGTTCCATTCTCACAGCCCCACCCCTGCAACCATTTATAACAGTGGGGGCTCCAGGAAGCCACTCAGGGTCATAATAAATCAGGGAGCATTCAGCTACTCTGTCAGGCAAAGCCAGGACACACTACTCATCACTGGGGACTGATCATTCACTCAACATGGGGCCTCTGTCACAAGAGGCTCCAGCCAGTCCCCCAGGATAGGTGCCTTGAGCCTCCCCTCAGTCAGATCGTGACACCCAATCATCATCCAGCAAGGGTCCAGGTTGGTTCTGCATGTTCTCTCCCAGGAAGTCCTGTAGACACATGAGCTCTATTGTGGTAGACATCCATTGGTATGTAAATGGACTAAGGCAAGGTGGGAAATTCTGGAAATTCTGAGTAAAAACTTCCATTTACTCCACAGAAATGAATGGGACTTTCTGTTGCTCAATATCCTATCATTTAATATTGTCAAAAGTTTGGACTTTGACCATTCTAATAGCTGCATAGAAACTTAGAAATTTAATGGCATCTCATCATTGTTTTAACTTGCAGTTTCTCATTTTCTCTCTCCCCATGTCCATACCTTTCCGATAATGTCCATAGCTAGTATTTTTCTTTCAAGTCATCCCTAAAATTTTCATTCTCTTTTAAACATCTCTTTACCAATCAAGTCTACTTTTCAACTTACATTCCCATGCCAGTCATTGCTAATGAGGGAGTATTCCCTCATTTATAGTATTGGAGAGGACAACAAAAATATGAGTCACTTTAAGTTGTGTTAGTGTAAGTGTGTATGTGTGCATAAAATACAACCTGAATTCTTAGAGTGTCAGAAAATGATACCAATTTATTTTCTGACAGGTCATTTTTGATAGTGAGAAAGAGGAGCAAGCATAGAACAATGAAAGGTAAGAGAAACACTCTTTGAAATAAAAGTTGACTACATTTTACTGTAAGTTATCTCCACAAGAGCCAGTTTCCTTTGTTGTGTCTTCCTGGAAAACCTTTCAGCCCATCTTAAGCCAAGAAGCCTGGTTTCCTAGAATGTAAAGATGATTGACTCAAGTGAGATCACTACTTTCTATGTCAAGAAAAATCTGTCTCTGCTTTGGTGCTATTGTGAGATAGAAGAGACAGCATCCAACTTCTGGTGAGATCATCACCTCAAACCTGGAATAAGGCATTTAAACTTCTTCCTCTATAAATTATGTAAA
This sequence comes from Manis pentadactyla, assembly GCF_030020395.1. Lineage (NCBI taxonomy): Eukaryota > Metazoa > Chordata > Mammalia > Pholidota > Manidae > Manis > Manis pentadactyla. Next base: position 87,080,044 of record NC_080029.1, read on the forward strand.
GTGCCACTTCATCTAACTCACACTTGAGGAGTTGGAGGGTTAAGGTACAAATGTGAAATGCTTTGAAAAAGTTAACATAGCTTTATAAATACACAATTGTTCTAAACCATTGAAGACACTGGTTCTGGTACTATATTCATATTCTACCTCCATGGTTTGTTACCCAGCAACAAACTGGATATGTAAAAACTTAACAACTTCAAATATTTCATATGCAGGATCAAAACCTCCAAGTTTTCTGTCCACCACCTGTACCTTACAACAGCCACAGAAGAGATCACTTTGAAAGGAAGGGAAAATATTATCATTTTAAATTAATTTAGCACCACAAAGGTGCTAAGTGCTGTTTAGAATAATATATTCAAAATGACACATGGAAATAAAATCCTCTCTTGCTTATTCCTCCCTGAGGCAGAAGTTTGATTTTTTTTTTCTTTCTCAGGGTCTATGTACCCTATTCTTTACCAGGTATTTGCAATGTATCATGTACAGACAATTTTTTTCATTTTTTCAATCTTCCAAATTAGAAAACACTGACATGGAAACACCTTTTCAAGAAAATTGGTTTTATTTCCCCCTCTGGTGTCAGAGAGGTGACGATGTTTTGTTGGGCAGCTGGAGACAAGCTAGAATAGCTCATCAAAGAGAGGAAATCATACAACTGAGGGAGTGGATTCTGAGGCAAGGGAAAAACCTCTCAATAAGATAAACATCTGAGGGGAGAGGTACAGGTAATCTGATCCCCTGTAGCAGCTGTATCAGTTGCAACACGCCTTCTTTTCTATCACGGAAGTAGTGAAACTTCCCCCAAGTCAATAGAAGCTGTATTTTACTTTTCAATTTCAAAACTTAAATCAAAGTTATTAACCAATAAACAAAGAAAATATATAATAAGAGAAGGCTCTGAATTCAGTCCTGCAGTAGGATATTAGAAATCAGTCTTAAGATGCAACAACCTCATTATTTATAAAGGAGGCTACTGGCAAGAGTGTATTTGTTACATATGCACACTATAGGCAAGTGAGTATAGAAGTCATTCATTTCTTCTTTCCTGCTCTCCCCCAAATACAAATCTTCAAAGTCAGTTTGTGGCCTGAAAATCACGTCTAGCAACTATGTTTAATGGATCCAAGTCTCTGGAACCAAAAATATGGATTTCCTTCCTTTTCTCAACCAACCAACATGGTGTCAAGGGGAGACTAGATTTATCTTCAAGATGCTTTAAGAAACTCCTACAAAAGGCAGTACCTTACCATGACACTTAGAGCTCCCCTGGTATATAGCATTTTTAGCTTAAAATTATGTCTTTACAGTTTTCAGCACAAAAGAAAAATATTTTTAGAAAGAAAGCCTTATTTAAATACCCACATGCATAATGAACACATATGCTCTCCTTCCTTGTGAATGGAGTACCAGCTTCAGCCAGCCATTCTATTCTCCACACCTCTGAAGACTTATTTGTAAATGTAATGAGCTACATGTCAAATCATACATCAATAATGAAATTTTGGATGCATCAGCTTTGTAACTGTACCCAGTGGATTCATACTCAATGCTCACCTGGCTTTGTTTTGTTGACTGTGCATGTGTGTGTTTAATATTTTTGTTTAGAGAATAATTGGTAAAGGATTCCATGATGACTCATTCTCATTGGACATCTTTACTGTACTTACATACTCTGTACAAGAGTGATGGGAAGATGGCATTGGAGGAACAGGAAATAAAACCCCAGTCCTTAATTGTTGCTTTGCAAATGGCTTCTTAGCCACTGTGATTAATTGCAATATTTCCAGAATCTCTCACCTGGCTTTAGTGCCTCTCCATACAACAGGTGTTTCCAAGGGGTGGAGAGAAGTAGATCATTTCCATATCAATAGGTAATGAGGAGGGAGAGCAAGGGCTTATCTGGACCAGAAAGGAGGAGAGGTTGGGTGGGGTCTCTTCCTCTGCAGCCAGGTCACGAGAGACACAGGAGAGCAGAAGTGGACTGCATGTAATAAATGGGTTTCTCCCACTTTATTTCTCCCTTTGTTTCAAAGGTATTTTGCCCTGGGATTTTCCCCCCAGAGTTACAGCCACCAAAGGTTTGGGCATTTTGTCAAGCAGGGGCTGTTCGTTGCCTGTTCCACCAGCTGCTACAGGGGTGAGTTTATATCGTGGATTTCTTTGTTGACAGACAGTACGTGCTGCTATTAGACACTGGATCTGAGGGCTTTTCCTGCAGAAAGTGAAGAATGGCCATGAGGAGCACACATAGCTCCTGCACCAAACCAGCAATACTTTGGACGATGATACTTGTCATCAGCTTAAAGTAACAATGAGGCATTCAGTTCCCATATGTTTTTATAAAGTTTCTCATATAATGGACTGTTTCCCTGCCTAAATTCATTTAACTTTACAAAATGTAGCTACTTCCAATGGGCAGTTCTCTAAAACAGCCCACAAGTGATCAAACAGAAACAGTGAACTTGGCAGGAAGGTGGGGGTTAAATCTATAGGTACACAGAAATGTACACATACATGTTAATATTTAATTTATTTTGGATGCATGACATCAAATGACAGATGTGGCTATAATTTGAGTATGATTTCACTCACTCCGCATGTTTCATTCTCCTGTTTAACTCCTAAAGGCTGATTCATGAGGCAGCTGAGGTGTTTCCTCAGCACTAAGGAACCCCTGGGTGAAAGGCTTAAGGCCACCAGGCAGGATGTGCAAAGCCTCAAGGCCAGGTGGAGCTCATTTTGCAGAGCACCAGGGCACACCAGAGGGCAGCTGCATGTCCCTCATATTTATGAACTGTAAAAGGAAACAATTGCCTCCCCCTACTTCCTGCTCTCCTGTTAGGTCTTTGAGTCGATTTTCATAGGGATATTTCTTGGCAAAGAGACCCTGTTCTGTCGCTTTGAGAAGATGCTTGACATGTTCTTACAAAGTAACATTTCTGAATTTTAGGAATTTTCCTTCATTTTGTTTAGGCTCCAGCACCTCCTCTCAATTCCATAGGTAAAAATAAAACAGTATTAGCTATCAAGGGGCCTCAGAGATCATCTAAAGAGTCTAATTTCTTTATTTTGCAAATGGGGAATTTGAGTTCAAGAGAAGGAAGTGATGAGCCCAAGGTCACATGGTCAATTCCTGGCAGAAAAACAAGAATAACAGCGAGGTTGTCTCACTCCAAAGCCTGGACTGGTTTTCCCTGAATGCCGCGTCTGGGGTGGGGTGTCTCACACAAAGCAGTCATATGACTGCTTGGAGTATCTGGTTCTTTCATGACTTTTAAGGGCAAATCAATCTCTCATTTTAATATCATATGTATCTTGACCAGGGATATATAAACCCTGCAGGTATTTAAGAAATGTTTGATGAAATGAAGAGTATCTAGTGTCCTCTGTGCAAGTGTTTATTAAGTATTTTTTATATGAAGAAAATACAAAAAATAATTCAAGGAAAGAAAAGGAGAAAAGCTGTCCTCTATAAAGTAGTCCTCTCTCCAAGCCTTAATATGAATTTATGGTTGGCTTTCCTAGCTTCTTGCTTACCTTCTGAGCTAGATATTCTTTCTCTCCACTTAATTCTGGGATGTAAAATTTGGGCATCCCATTGGCAGAGGTGGAGGAATTAAGAAGTGTTCTCTAGACTGCACAGCATGTTACTGTGACCATTTGGAGAGTGGCAAGATGATGCCTCTTTAGAGCATACAACCACTTTAGTTTATAAACATCTGTAGGACCACGGGATGTTGCTTTTCTTCTATGTATGAATGTCTGATGTAAATGCAAAACATTTCTAATCCTGTTTTTGTGTGAAACTGTGCAGAAAGACTGCCTGGTATGTGTGGAATATAAGACAGATTTTTTTTAATACAGCATGGCAGTCAGAGCATTCATTTTGTTCAGTCTGCGTGGCATTTGGGGGACATTCCCATCAGGGAGACACTTTAAATGTGGACTCTCATGTAGTATATTCCTTTGTATTAGGAGCAAATGTTCATCCTGCAAAACCATAGGGCAGAAAACTCTGGATACTGACTCTCAAGGATTTTATTTAAGACACACAAATCAGCAAAAATACTATGTAAATAACCAACCAGAGTGTAATTGCAATGATTTTATTAATAATATGCCATAAGATATTTTCCCAGGCAAATATTTCCTTAGAAGTTAAAGCAGTATTTGGGATTTATGACAATTTTTAAAGGAAATACAAGGATGTAGTTAGGATGTTGAATTTGCTACACTTTTATTCAAATGCCAGATTTTTCTTTTCTTTTTTCCTTTTAAGAAATCCTAGTTATTGCCAAGATGCAAGGGCACTTAATGACAAACATTTTAACTTCAAAGCCAAAAGTAGACCAAAATAGAAAATAAATTGGGTTTCAATGAATCATTTCACCCACTAATACAGGCTCTGCAGAGGATACATCAGGCCCTGGCTTGATAAAGGGAAACTTTGAAATATTCAATGTGACTGACACTCAAGGGAAGAACCCTTCATTTTTGATATAATTGAGAGTTTTTGATTGTCAAAAGAACATACTTCATGCATTTCTAAAAATAATGTGCAATACCTTATGTAATATCCAGGAAGTTTATTTCATTTTTATATGCTGTATGTGTTATTAATTATAGTATTATTAATATTAAAATGCAATAAAACACTACTCAAGGCTCTATTCCCAAAAAGTCATAATAAAATAAATGCCACATTCCTGATTGTGCTAAGGCCAATTAAATCTAATTTCTCTTCTGTTTCCATACATAGGCTGCAGCTGTATGTGCTATCCAGGGGTAATTAATTGCCACCAACTGCCTTCCTCTAAAAGGGGATGTTTGAAATTGGTAGCATAACATGTGCCCTTGAGACCAAACATAGCCTAATGTTAAGATGTTCATGGTTCTTTAATGACCCAGAGTAAGTTTTTTCTCTCCATGAACTACCATCCATTTTGTCTTGTCTCTTGGGCTGAGGTCTATTTGGATTCTTAGTATCATAAGCAAATTCAGACTTCATAGAAAGCCACAGGCAATACAGGAAAGGTTACCTCCACACCCCACCTCAAGAACTAACCACTGCCAGTGGATACCAGTCCCGGGAATGGCAACCTCATTCTATGCCTGGACATGAAATTCCAAAGGGGTCAAGTGTAAATTAATGATTTTTCAACTTTATTAGAACATACCCTACCATTCAGAGAAGGTATTAGGACATGGAGAGTTATAGTTTCTATTTAGAATTAAACTTTGTGGATAAAATGAGAGCTCCTGTGGCCAGGATTCTCTCCTGGCCCTGGTTGACTAGCTCACTGCACACCTGTGGGCAATACATGGCTGCTGACTCTATGTAAAGAACTCCGCCCAGTGCTCTGGGCACGACATGGTGGCAGGGCTGCAAGTCTGCAGGAGAGCAGAGCAGAGGCTGGAGTGGTGGCAGCACCGAGGACAGAGGCCCAGAGGACGGCTGTGCAGACAACAGTGCAGAGAGGCCCAGAGGACGGCTGTGTGGACAGAGAGGCCCAGAGGCAGAGACCGGCTTGCTGCATGCAGACTTGCTCTGAGTGGACGGGATTTTAGTGACTGACCTGCCACCTGGAAATAAAGTTGGGTATAACCCTTTCACCCCAAGAACATTTTGCTGTCATTTTCTTTGGTCACACTGAATCCATAGCAAACTTGCCCAGGGCTGAAACCCATTGGCAAGACAAACTTCAAAAGAAGACTCAAATTGGCCCAATAATTGTTAATATAAACTCTCAGTGGAAATATCAGAAACTGTGATGAGAGATAGAGACTTGTCCATGCATAGATGCAGAGATGCAGAGATTTTTAAAACTATAAGGAGCCACAAGAGGTTAAACAACCAATCTCCTTCTCTTAATGACAGGTTGCTTCTATCCTATTCCTAACAAATGGAGATCAGATCTATTTTTTAAATATCAGCAATATACCTCTCTTGTTATCTAATCTGACATTTAATGATTCCATTATAAAAAAAATAATGCATTTAATCTCAATTCATCCTGCTGGATGAGTTTACTGGGGAAGAAGAAAAACAGTTTATTTCCCATCTCTAGATAAGAACTCTTTAGAGGTAAAGATTATCATTCAAACTCACTAGTCTCTTCTGCAAGCTACATATCTCAATCTCTAAACCTTTCCTGTCCAAGCTCTCCACACCAATCTTCATTTGTAGAAGCTAGATTGAACACACCTCAGAAACTGAGCAGTACCAAACACAATGTTTTGTATCCCTTAAGCTAGACAATTTTAATAATTGTAGTATCTTGCTTGATTTTTAGATCCTCATTCTGTTTTGCTATCAACTGGCTCATTATCCATAGTGAAAGCTTTTTGCCACACCTGCAAAGCTTTAGCCATGCCTACCTCATGTGTGCAAGCTTAGCTTTATTACCCAGAGGGCCTTCCTCTTCTGCATCTCCTCTTTATCTCTGATTACACCTTCCAATTTATAAAAGTGACCTTGAACTTGGATACTAGCTTTCAGGGTCATCCTTAAGTCTGGTGTCAGTTGTTTCATTTCATTATTTTTATATGTTTATTAGTACTGGACAATAAAGGTCCATGGGTAGCCCCTAAAGAACTTCCTAGCTTGAAGCTGATTCACTGATAACCACTCCTTACAAACAGACCCTGCATTTAACCTCTTCATGCTGATATTTTTTATTTCATCTGAATTTTCACATTACATGTACCTATACCCTCGGAGAAACCCCATGAGGATGTATTCATTACAAAATGCTTGTGTGTATGTTTCTCTGTGGGAATATATAGTAAATTAAGATGTCCTTCTGAGATCAGTAAAGCTGTGGCCTGGAATGCTATAGCATTTAACCACAGGTTTGATGCAACTTCCTGTGTAAATCACCTTGGGCATGTGCTTTCTGAAATATGTACGTGAATTATTGCTTTATTTTCATACTGTGGGTATTGTTTATTATGAAAGGGCCATTAACCCTGTAAGATGCAGATAATCTTCCACTTGCTTGTCTAGAGCAGAAGATCATTTACTGTCACACTGATTAAATATATTATGACAGCAAAGCTAGTAATGCGCAAGGGATGGGCACAGGAAGAACATGCTTCATGCACTTTCTCTGCTGACTCTCTGCAGAACAGTTTCTGTGTCTAAATTGATACTTTTCAAATAAAGAACATCACATTAGCAGGAGCCATTTTACCCTCATATGCTCACATACATTGGTCTCCAGAGAAAACCCAGATAACGGATTTCTATAAAAATTGTACTTACAAAGTAACACTCCTGATTAAGTTTATTGTTAGTGCCCAGACTGTGTGTGCTTTTGATGCCTCAAACACTGAACTCAAGGTTTCTGCTTTAGTACAGGCAATAAAACAAACCTCAGGCTGACCTTCCCCAAGACAAGCACTAAAATAATGGTATTCCCCAACTTACTTTCAAACCTAAACCGACAGTGAAAGCTTGAACATGATACACAAGGACGCATCTCACATACACATGTACATAAAGATACCTTATAAATCACATTTTCTACATCCTGTCTCTATATGCACACACAAGCTGCTATAATTCAGTTATTTACCATGTACTACTAGTGGTGTAAAATGTCATTTTCTAAGAATACATCCAAGGCTTAAGTCAGCATTTTTATGATATCATCTGCACTGGGAAAACATTAAAGGCTCAATATTTAATAAACATAATAAACATCCCCATGAAACAAATTGTTCATAAACTACCTGTTTAATTTTTCAGGGTTCCTGAACCACATATTTTCTTATTAGTTGTGAGCCTGCTGTGTTGGAGGATAGATAGGGCCTGTCAGGGATAGAATATAATGTAGTGGTTTTATGAATTATTTCTGTGAGGAAAAGCCTATTACAGCTGACAAGAGGGTGATGATATTAGCCCATCATCATTCAGATGGCACCACCCCGCCCCCTTTCATCAGTCAGGCCCCATGTAAGGGCGCCGTAAGCCACACCGTTTTCGCATAGCCAACACAAAGACAAATTCTACTCTTTTTCTGAGTCCATGAAACATTTAGTATTTCATTTTGAATCATGGCAGATGACAGAAACAAATGGCCTAATGAATCTCGCTTATTGTCCCTTGCAAATCTGAAGATGAGCTAAAAGTAAAACCTTGGTTGCTTTTCTTTTGTTTATTCTTTCTTTATTCGGGTATTTTTTTTCTTTTTTGATGCATTTCTTCTCTCTGGAAAGATCTCTGTTGCATTCTAAATACATGCTGAAGTTATAGGATTATTGTCATAAACAGGCCATTTGATTTGGGAATCAACTTTATAGCCCCTCGATGGTATCTCACTCCACCATCTCTGTATATAACCTTTGGGATAATATACATTTTCATCTATTTTGTTGTTTTATAAAATGTAAATACCACAGGAGGCAGAGTAAAAGGAAAATAGCAAGTAAATATTTCATGTATTTGGGTAAAATCACACTAGTCAGCAAATGGCAATAAGAATTATATATCTTTAGGTTTAATAAAGGGGAGTTAATTAATAATTAAGTCTGCCCAAATCCTCTGCACAGTGCCTATTTACAAGTTGTTTGGCTGAACTTATATAGCTTTCCTGGGTGTATACTTTAAATATGGCATTGAGGTTTGTTAGGGATTTGAAGGGTGGAGCTGTTCTGGACATAATAGAAAAGACTGAGAACTGAGTGCACTCACCAATGGCATCATTCCCTGATTTGCTTTTTGAAAGGGTCTAGGAAGAACTGAACACATGCAGTGCTGCTCTGATGGCCTCACAAACACCACCTATTAGGTGGTTTCCTTCATGCTCTTTGCTGCTCTGTTTAAAGGGAAGTCTTGTGCCTGGTGTTTGCTGGCTCCTTCAACAGCATCAGACTGCGTTGATTGCCATGTGATCCCAGTGGCCCACAGCTCCAAGGCCATGAGCCTGTATCATACAAGCATGTTGTCAACAAAACACAAAAGAATAGGCACTGGGAAACATGCATTTAACCAACAAGGAAAAAAATGCAGAGTTGAGGGTAAAAATAAGGAGAATATAAGGAATTAGTCTGAGAAATAGAAAAACTCCCCCTCTGGTTCTCTGGCATGCTTTGGTCTTTTTTTCTCCCTTTACTCTGTGACTCTGTAATGGTTTTACAGCCATTAGAGTTGTCAAGTAAATTTTTCTTAGTTCAGGTGTGTACAATTGATCCTGATAGATGTTAATAGCTTCCAAACTAAGGCAGAGTGTGCAGTCCACATACAGGAATAACGGTTCTGTTAAAAAGAAGAAAGAAAGTTTGAAAATGGATGCCCTAATATAGGCCAGAGGCACTCCTGGTCAAATTTCCTTAATTTGGGGGATAAAATTTCAGCAGTGATGCCCCTAAGTCATTCAATATTAATTACAATGTGTCTTAATTTGTTAAGACTTAGGTTAAGAAATTATAAAATTTTATAATTTTTTTCCAGAATATAAAATTTGGCAAGCCACTTTTGAAAAAATGAAACCTAAATATCTTGGATTTCTTTGATCTTTTAATTTTCTTTCCAAAAGAAAGCAATGCTTGAAAGTCTAATGTTAATAGTGTTGCAAATTTTTCTAGTTGTATTTTTGCTAGTTGTCAAGATTGGTATATTAGGAAATACTGTCCTATCACTATTATTATGCTTTTGAGTTTCAAAAACAGTATTTACTTTTCCCAAAGTAAAGTATTTTTATAACTAACAGTCATTTGTTCCATAAACACCCAAACTGTAAGGACTTTTTACAACAGACCAGAAATTGAAATCCAGCTAAGAAAGTAAGTTTTACAAAAAGAACATTTGGAACCGTATGGATCTAATGGGTAGCACAGCCACCCCTTCCTCATTACCTAAGGCCTGTTGTGACTGCTCCTTGTCAGGCTCAGTGCCCAGCCTATGTACCAGGTAGAATTAAAAATTTTATAATTGAAGGAATAAATGAATACCTTATACTTCTTTCTACCTCCTACATATTATCAAGCTAAGAGAAAAAAAATGATTGATTAAAGAAAATGCATATTAATTTACTCTCAAATATATAAACAAACCAAGCAGACAAAGAGAACTAAAAACAAGTAAAAGAAATAGATGTGCCACCACAGACCTACTTAAAAGACAGAACAATAAAACAATGTTCAATGAGTGACAACACAGTGAAAGAAATCTTCCAGGAACTAAGGCAGTATTTTATTTTCTCATTTCCATCATCTTACCAACAAGGTTAGCATGTTTGCTTCTATCTTTGAAGCACTTTCTAGTTAATCAGTTCAGATAAATTTCCTGATATTAGTAAAGGGCATCCCTTTAAACATCATAGGAACACTTATAGGTTCAGGAAAATGCTGGAATATTTTTGTTGAAAACACATGTAATATTGCAAAATTATCAAGCAAGTGTAGTTAGGCAGAGGAAAATCAGAAGTGAGACATGGTATTTGCGTATACTTATTAAAGGGGACAGAAACACTGGAAACATAGGGACCTGCTGTTTTTGTATGTCAGAAATGGTTGAACATCAGCAATTTCATATAGTTCAACCTAATTAGGTACAACATTTGTAATAAGCTTAAGTTGCACATTTCTTTAAGAAAAAGAAGTGCATAAAATTGCTTAATGATAAATGGGAGCCTGATGAGGGGTACTTATTACTTCCAAAGTCAACATAAAATTTTATAAGAATTAAACACCAAGAGTTTGAGGGAAACATCTAGCAGTTTTCCATTTTTCTAGCAGCATTATTTCATGTCCTCTCTCCTTAGAGGAGGAGCCCTTCTTTCTGTGTCATGTACTTCTCACCCTATCACCTCTCCCTACTAAAGTAGACAGGGCTCCTTTTTTCCTGTATCACATTCTTGAATCCACAGAAATTGTCAAGAAAATCTTAAAAATAACTGTATAATAACATAAACCTATCATGGGGCCTCACTCTTTTTGTGTATGGCTATTTTATAATAAGTTCCTTTATTGAAATACAGTTTATATAAAATATTACATTGGCTTCAGAAGAACACCTTAGTGATTCATCAACGATACACATTATTTAAAGTTAACCATGATAAGGACTTCAGGATTAAAGATGGCAGCGTGAGAGGAGAGACAGAGGCTTCCTCCTAAAACTGGACACAATTAGAAAATTTAATTGGTGCAACTAATCCTGAGAGAGCAACAGGAAAGAGGACGGGGACAGACTGCACACACCTGGAGAAAAGAGCAGACCTCAGCGAATGGCGTAACGTAACAGAGCTGTGGCTCCACGGGACCCGAGTCCCTCCCCCACCCCAGCTCAACCGTGGGAGGAAGAGAAACGGAGCAGGGAGGGAGTGGAAGGCTCAGGACTGCTGAATACCTAGCTCTGGAGATTTGCTCTGGGAGCACAAACATACATTTCATAGTGCTTTCATGAGACTCGCATGACTACCGGGTTGGAAAGTTAATAATACAGGCAGAGTTCCTGGGGAGACTGGGATTCCGGCTGCTTGTGGAAAGCAGGGATCCATATCCAGCAGCTCTGGGAACAAAACTTATACTATACCTGTGTGAACGGCCCACAGGCTCAGGCAGTGGAGACAGGCACAGCAGCCAGGAGGCGGGGAACAGCTCTTTCCTACCCCCAGGCAATAGTACCGCTCCCCTTAGAACCCCGACACTGCTTCAGGGGCTGAGCAGCTCCAGAATAGAGCTTCTGGACACTAGAGGGCACCATATACAAACATGAAACGCCAAAGGACCTTGTCCAGAGTAAAATTGTTAATACAACTCCTGAGAAAGATTTAAATGATATGGACCTCGTGACCTTCCTGAAAGGGAGTTCAAAATAAAAATCGTCAGCATCCTAATGGAGGTACGGAAAGACATCCAAGAACTCAGGAATGAATTCAGGTTGGAGATCTAATCATTGAAGAGCACGATGGAGGGTATTAAAAGCAGGTTGGATACAGTGGAGGAGACAATAAATGAAATAGAAACTAGAGAAGAGAAATACAAAGAAGCTGAGGCACAGAGAGAAAAAAGGATTTCTAAAAATGAAAGAATATAGAGAGAACTGTGTGACCAATCCAAGTGGAACAATATTCACATTATATGGATACCAGAAGAAGAGAGAGAGAAAGGGACAGAAAGCGTCTTTGAGGAGGTAGTTGCTGAAAACTCCCCCAATCTGGGGAAGGAGATAGTCTCTCAGGCCATGGAGATCCACAGATCCCCCTACACAAGGGACCCAAGGAAGACAACACCAAGACACATAGTAATTAAAATGGGAAAGATCAAGGATAAGGACAGACTGCTAAGAGCAGCAAGAGGCAGAAATAAGATCACATACAAAGGAAAGCCATTCAGGCTAACATCAGACTTCTCAGCAAAAACCTTACAGGCCAGAAGGGAGTGGCATGATGTACTTAATGCCATGAAGCAGAAGGGCCTGGAACCAAGATTACTTTAGCCGGCAAGACCATCATTTAAATTTGAAGGAGGGATTAAATAATTTCCAGATAAACAAAAGCTGAGAGAGTTTACCTCCCACAAACCATCTATGCAGTCTATTTTGGAGGGACTGCTATAGATGGAAGTGTTCCTAGGGTTGGATAGCTGTCACTAGAGGTAGTAAAGCCACGGTAGGGAGGTAGGGAGGGTGGAGCAGCTGACTGTGAGGTAAATGTAAAATTAAATTGACTATCCCCAAAGTCAATCAAGGGATAGACAAAAAGTACAGAATTTGATACGTAATATATAAAGAATGAAGGAGGAAGAAAAAGAAGGAGAAATAGAAAAGAACTTTTAGATTGTGTTTGTAACAGCATACTAAGTGAGTTAAATTAGACTCTTAGATAGTAAGGAAAGTAACCTGGAATCTTTGGTAACCACAAATCTAAAGCCTGAAATGGCAATAAATAAATACCTATCGATAATCACCCTAAATGTAAATGGACTGAATGCACCAATCAAAAGACATAGAGTCATTGAATGGATAAGAAAACAAGACCCATCTATATGCTGCTTACAAGAGACTCACCTCAAACCCAAAGACATGCACAGACTAAAAGTCGAGGGATGGAAAAACATATTTCAGGCAAACAATAGGGAGAAAAAAGCAGGTGTTGTCAGACAAAATAGACTTCAAAACAAAGAAAGTAACAAGAGATAAAGAAGGACATTACATGATAAAGGGCTCAGTCCAACAAGAGGATACAACCATTATAAATACATACGCAACCAACACAGGAGCACCAGCATATGTGAAACAAATAATAACAGAACTAAAGGAGGAAATAGAATGCAATGCATTCATTTTAGGAAACTTCAACACACCATTCACTCCAAAGGACAGATCCAACAGACAGAAAATAAGTAAGGATACAGAGGCACTAAACAACACACTAGAACAGATGCACCTAATAGACATCTATAGAACTCTACACCCAAAAGCAACAGGATACACATTCTTCTCAAGTGCACATGGAACATTCTCCAGAATAGACCACATACTAGGCCACAAAAAGAGCCTCAGTAAATTCAAAAAGATTAAAATTCTACCAACTAACTTTTCAGACCACAAAGGTATAAAACTAGAAATAAATTGTACAAAGAAAGCAAAAAGGCTCACAAACACATGGAGGCTTAACAACACGCTTCTACACAGTCAATGGATCAATGACCAAATCAAAATGGAGATCCAGAAAATAAATGACAACAACACAAAGCCCCAACTTCTCTGGGATGCAGCAAAAGCAGTTTAAAGAGGAAAGTATATAGAAATCCAGGCATATTTAAAGAAGGAAGAACAAACCCAAATGAATAGTCTAACATCAGAATTATCAAAATTGGAAAAAGAAGAACAAATGAGGCCTAAAGTTAGCAGAAGGAGGGACATAATAAAGATCAGAGAAGAAATAAACAAAATTGAGAAGAATAAAACAATAGCAAAAATCAATGAAACCAAGAGCTGGTTCTTTGAGGAAATAAACAAAATAGATAAGCCTCTAGCCAGACTTACTCAGAGAAAAAGAGAATCAACACAAATCAACAGAATCAGAAACAAGAAAGGAAACATCACGACAGACCCAACAGAAATACAAAGAATTATTAGAGACTACTATGAAAACCTATATGCTAACAAGCTGGAAAACTTAGAAGAAATGGACAACTTCCTTGAAAAATATAACCTTCCAAGAATGAACAAGGAAGAAACACAAAATCTGAACAAACCAATTTCCAGCAAAGAAATTGAAGTGGTAATCAAAAAACTACCCAAGAACAAAACCCTCGGGCCAGATGGATTTACCTTGGAATTTTATCAGACATACAGAGAAGATATAATACCCATTCTCCTTAAAGTTTTCCTAAAAATAGAAGAGACGGGAATACTCCCAAACTCATTCTATGAAGCCAACATCACTCTAATACCAAAACCAGGCAAAGACCCAAGCAAAAAAGAAAATTACAGACCAATATCCCTGATGAATGTAGATGCAAAAATACTCAACAAAATATTAGCAAACCGAATTCAAAAATACATCAAAAGGATCATACACCATGACCAAGTGGGATTCATCCCGGGGATGCAAGGATGGTACAACATTGGAAAGTCCATCAACATCATCCACCACATCAACAAAAAGAAAGACAAAAACCACATGATCATCTCCATAGATGCTGAAAAAGCATTCAACAAAATTGAATATCCATTCATGATAAAAACTCTCAGCAAAATGGGTATAGAGGGCAAGTACCTCAACATAATAAAGGCCATATAAGATAAACCCACAGCCAACATCATACTGAACAGCAAGAAGCTGAATGATTTTCCTCTGAGATCGGGAACAAGACAGGGATGCCCACTCTCCCCACTGTTATTCAACATAGTACTGGAGGTCCTAGCCATGGCAATTAGACAAAACAAAGAAATACAAGGAATCCAGATTGGTAAAGAAGAAGTTAAACTGTCACTATTTGCAGATGACATGATATTGTACATAAAAAACCCTAAAGACTCCACTCCAAAACTACTAGAACTGATATCAGAATACTGCAAAGTTGCAGGATACAAAATCAACACACAGAAATCTGTGGCTTTCCTATACACTAACAATGAGCCAACAGAAAGAGAAATCAGGAAAACAATTCCATTCACAATTGCATCAAAAAGAATAAAATACCTAGGAATAAACCTAACCAAAGAAGTGAAAGACCTATACCCTGAAAACTAAAAGACACTCTTAAGAGAAATTAAAGAGGACACTAACAAATGGAAACTCATCCCATGCTCTTGGCTAGGAAGAATTAATATCATCAAAATGGCCATCCTGCCAAAAGCAATATACAGATTTGATGCAATCCCTATCAAATTATCAATAACATTCTTCAACGAACTGGAACAAATAGTTCAAAAATTCATATGGAAACACCAAAAACCCCGAAGAGCCAAAGCAATCCTGAGAAAGAAGAATAAAGTGGGCGGGTTCTCACTCTCCAACTTCAAGCTCTACTACAAAGCCATAGTAATCAAGTCAATTTGGTACTGGCACAAGAACAGAGCCACAGACCAGTGGAACAGATTAGAGACTCCAAACATTAACCCAAAACATATATGGTCAATTAATATTTGATAAAGGAGCCATGGACATACAATGGGGAAATGACAGTCTCTTCAAGAGATGGTGCTCGCAAAACTGGACAGCTATATGTAAGAGAATTAAACTGGATCACTGTCTAACCCCATACCCAAAAGTAAATTCAAAATGGATCAAAGACCTGAATGTAAGTCATGAAACCATAAAACTCTTAGAATAAAACATAGGCAAAAATCTCTTGGACCTAAACATTAGCGACTTCTTCATGAACATATCTCCCTGGGCAAGGAAAACAAAAGCAAAAATGAACAAGTGGGACTATATCAAGCTTAAAAGCTTCTGTACAGAAAAGGACACCATCAATAGAACAAAAAGGTACCCTACAGTATGGGAGAATATATTCGTAAATGACAGATCCGATAAAGGCTTGACATCTGAAATATGTAAAGAGCTCATGCACCTCAACAAACAAAAAGCAAATAATCCAGTTAAAAAATGGGCACAGGAACTGAACAGACAGTTCTCCAAAGAAGAAATTCAGATGGCCAACAGACACATGAAAAGATGCTCCACATCGCTAGTTATCAGAGAAATGCAAATTAAAACCACAATGAGATATCACCTCACACCAGTAAGGATGGCTACCATCCAAAAGACAAACAACAACAAATGTTGACGAGGTTGTGGAGAAAGGGGAACCCTCCTATACTTCTGGTGGGAATGTAAATTAGTTCAACTATTGTGGAAAGCAGTATGGAGGTTCCTCAAAATGCTCAAAATAGACTTATCATTTGACCCAGGAATTCCACTTCTAGGAATTTACCCTAAGGATGCAGCACTCCAGTTTGAAAAAGACAGATGCACCCCTATTTTTATCGCAGCACTATTTACAATAGCCAAGAAATGGAAGCAACCTAAATGTCCATCGGTAGATGAATGGATAAAGAAGATGTGGTACATATACACAATGGAATATTATTCAGCCATAAGAAGAAAATAAATCCTACCATTTGCAACAACATGGATGGAGCTAGAGAGTATTATGCTCAGTGAAATAAGCCAAGCAGAGAAAGACAAATACCAAATGATTTCACTCATCTGTGTAGTATAAGAACAAAAGAAAAACTGAAGGAACAGAACAGCAGCAGAATCACAGCACCCAAGACTGGACTAACAGTTACCAAAGGGAAAGAGACTGGGGAGAATGGGAGAGTAGGGAGGGATAAGGGCAGGGAAGAAGAAAGGGCGTATTATGATTAGCATGTATAATGTGGGGGATGGGGTAAAGGGGAGGGCTGTGCAACACAGAGAAGACAAGTAGTGATTCTACAACATCTTACTATGCTGAAGGACAGTGACTGTAATGGGGTTTGTGGTGGGGGGTCTTGGGGTAGGGGAGAGCCTAGTAAACATAATGTTCTTCATGTAATTGTAGATTAATGATAACAAAATAAAAAAGAAAATAAATAAATAAAAAATAAAGTTAACCATGATAATTGTAGTTGTCATCTGTCACAATCCAAACATATTAAAATATTGTCAGCTATATTGCCTATGCTATTTTTCCAACCCTGTGACTAAATTATTTTATAACTTAAAGTTTGCCTTTTAATTCTCTTCACCTCTTTCACCCTCACCCCCATATTAACCAACTGTCCATTCTTTCTTTATGAATGTATTTGTTTCATTTGTGTGTTCATTTTGTTTTTCAAACTCCACATATAAGTAAATAAAATACTTAGGAATAAATTTACCCAAGGAGGTGAAAGACCTATACTCTGAACACTACAAGACACTCATGAGAGAAATTAAAGAAGATACCAAGAAATGGAAACACATCCTATGCTCATGGATAGGAAGAATTAATATTGTCAAAGTAGCCATCCTAAAGCAATGTACATATTCAATGCAATCCTTATCAAAATACCAAGAGCATTCTTCAACTAACTAGAGCAAATAATTCTAAAATTAATATGGAACCACAAAAGACCCAGAATAGCCAATGCAATCCTGAGAAGGAAGAATAAAGCAGGGGGGATTATGCTCTCCAACTTCAAGCTCTACTACAAAGCTACAGTAATCAAGACAATTTGGTACTGGCACAAGAACAGACCCACAGACCAATGGAACAGACTGGAGAGCCCATATATAAACGCAAACATATAAGGTCAATTAATATAAGATAAAGGAGCCATGGATATACAATGGGGAAATGACAGCCTATTCAACAGCTCATGTTGGCAAAACTGGACAGCTACATGCAAGAGAATGAAACTGGATTATTGTCTATGCCCATACACAAAAGTAAACTCAAAATGGATCAAAGACCTGAATGTAAGTCATGAAACCATAAAACTCTTAGAAGACAAAATAGGCAAAAACCTCTTAAATATAAACGTGAGCAACTTTTTCCTGAATGCATCTCCTTGGACAAGGGAAACAAAATAAAAAATGAGCAAATGGGAGTACATCATGCTAAAAAGCAAAGGACACCATCAGCAGAACAAAAAGGCATCCTACAGTATGGGAGAATATATTTGTAAATGACATATCCAACAAGGGGTTAACACCCAAAATATATAAAGAACTCATACACCTCAACACCAAAAAGCAAATAACCTTATTAAAAAATGGGTGGAGGATATGAACAGACATTTCTCCAAAGAAGAAATTCAGATTGCCAGCAAGCACATGAAAAGATGCTCTACATCGCTAATCATCAGGGAAATGTAAATTCAACCCACAGTGAGATATCACCCCACATCAGTTAGGATGGCCAATATCGAAAAGAATAGGAACAACAAATGCTGGCGAGGATGCGGAGAAAAGGGAACCCTCCAACACTGCTGGTGGGAATGTAAACTAGTTCAACCTTTGTGGAAAGCAGTATGGAGGTTCCTCAAAAAACTCAAAATAGAAATACCATTTGACCTGGGAATTCCACTCCTAGGAATTTACCCTAAGAATGCAAAAGCCCAGTTTCAAAAAGACATATGCACCCCTATGTTTATTGTAGCAATATTTACAATAACCAAGAAATGGAACCAGCCTAAGTGTCCATCAGTTGATGAATGGATAAAGAAGATGTAGTACATATACACAAGGGAATATTATTCAGCCATAAGAAAACAAATTCTACCATTTGCAACAACATGGATGGCACTAGAGGGTATTATGCTCAGTGAAATAAGCCAGGCGGAGAAAGACAGGTACCAAATGATTTCCTTCATCTGTGGAGCATAAGAACAAAGCAAGAACTGAAGGAACAAAACAGCAGCAGAATCACAGAACCCCAGAGTGGAATAACAGTTGCCAAAGGGAAAGGGACTGGGTGCATGTGGGTGGTGGTGGGAAGGGAGGAAGAAGGGGAATAAGGGGCATTATGATTAGCACACATAATGTAGAGGGGGTTACAGGGAAGGCAGTATAGCACAGAGAAGACAAGTAGTGACTCTATAGCATCTTACTACATTGATGGACAGTGACTGTAAAGGGGTATGTGGTGGGGACTTGATAATGGGGGGAATCTAATAACCACAATGTTGTCCATGTAATTGTGCATTAATGATACAAAAAAATTATTATTCCCTGAATAATTGACTGTTTGTTCTGTAGGAAACCAAGAATGTGCCTAAATTCCGTAACTGAAACAAAGTGAGCAATAGAAGACAAGTGTCCAGAAAACCAACTGAAAATTCTGTAGAGCTAGACTAATAGGCAGAATTATAACACCAGCTTGTTAGAACTGAGACAAGCAGTATCCTCTTCCTCATTTGGATAGTCAGTAGAGAATCCAAAATTTTGAAACAGTTAATATTTGCCACACATTGCTTTAACATATCTGGAATGCCTGACAGTGCTGTTCCTAGTTCATGACCCCATTCATTAGTTCCTTTTATATATCACTATGCATTTTATGCCATGGCGAAAATGGAAGTTTTCAACCAGAATTCCATGTGGCCTTGATAGTGTCCACTGTACATACATATAAGAGCCTGTTTGCATATCACTGTGATGTTTAGTCACAGGATTGCCTGTCCTGGGTAAGGGGTGGAGAGGAAGCCGCCATTCTCTCCTCCCCTCCATTTTTGGTATATAATTGGTCAGCTGCCCACCAGTCACCAGGAACCCACTCATGGAGTTCTTCCCAGAAGGGGTGGGGAGAGGTGAAGCACACCATGGCCAGACAGGGAAAGCTGGGTAGTGTGGCCCAGTGAGAGGGGACAGAGCACACTGGGAGAAAGAGACTGGAGCAGATGAGATTTAGAGTCAGGGGAGAGAGACTGAGCAGTGAGAAATAAAGCTTTAACTCTCAACCTACCCTTTCTCTTGTCTTCCTTTGGTATTACCAGATTCATAAGGAACTTGACCCAGGTGGGGAACCCTCTTTCTCCCAGAGCCACATATGCTATAATTATTCACATGCTGGTTTTCTTCACTAAATTGCTAGACCCCCTAAAGCAGGGTTACTGTCTCTATTTTTGTCCTTCAAACAGTGGTTATAACACCTCACATAGAGTAAATGGTCAATACATGGTTATTGGGCAGCTAAATATTTTTTAAAGGTTTAAAATAAAGATTAGGATTATTAAATAATTTTTATGCTTTGAATTATATCTGAGATGGGCTAATATAAATTAGAAATTGAAGAAAATTCAAGCTAAATAATATATATTCTAATCAATAGGAAAGTTATGAAGTAAAAAAGAACCAAATGTGTATTCTAAGTATATCAGATATCCAAAAAAGCATAGCAAATATTATAACATACACTAAAGTAACAAGCTTAAGAAATGAAACACTGTATATATACGTATGGTGGAATATCTCCATGTATCCCATTCTTTCCCTCAGCCTGCTGAGTAATCATTATGCTAAATTTGGTTGCTATTGCATGCATGTCTTTATACATTCACTACATGTTTCTATTTTTAATGATAACTTATGGGTGGCAAAATTTTTAAAATGTTTCCAAGCTTTATTGATATAAATTAACATATATCATTACATAAGGGTAAGGTGTACAATTTTATGATTTGATACACATATACATATTGCAAAATGATTACCACAATGAGGCTAGTTAACATATCCTTTCCCTCATATAATTATCTCTTTTGTGTGTGGTGAGAACATTTTAGATCTACTCACTTAGCAATATTCAAGTGAATAATATGGTATTGTTAGTGACAGTCACCACAATGTACATTAGATCCCTAGAACTAATTCATCTTATAACTGTTAAGTCTGTACCCTTTGACCAATATTTCCCTATTTCCTACAGCCCTTAGCTCCTGCAACCACCATTCCACTGTTTCAATGAGTTCAGCTTTAGATTCCATGTATGACTGAGATCATACAGAATTTTTCTTTCTTTTCTGACTTTTTTCACTTAGCACAATGTCCTCAAGATCCATCCACATTAGTGCAAATGACAAGATTTTCTTCTTTTTTATGGCTGAATAACATCCCATTACATACATATCTCACATTTTCTTTATCGGTTCATTTGCTGATAGACACTTAGGTTGTTTCATGTCTTAGTTATTGTAAATAATGCTGCAATGAACGTGGGGTGCAAATATCTTTTTAATATTGTGATGAGAGATATTAGCCTAGTGTTTTCTTTCTTTTTATTGGAATGTAGTCGATATACAATATTATATCAGTTTCAGATGTATAACATAGTGACTTGATAATTACATACACTACTAAACGCTCACCATAGTAAGTGTAATCACCCCCATTACCATACCAAGATATTACAGTATTACTGGTTATATTCTCCATGTTGTATTTGCAATCCTATGACTAATTTATTTTAAAATTTGAAGTTTGTACCTCTTTACTCCCTTCAATATTTCACCCATCCTCCTGTTCCTGTCCCTATGGTTACCAATAGTCTATTGTCAGTATTTATAGGTCTAGTTCTTTTTTGTTTGCTTGTTTGTTTTGCTTTTTTCTAGATTCCACATGTAAGTGAAATTATATGGCATTTGTCTTTCTCTACCTGGCTTACTTAGCATCATACCCTCTAGGTCTATCCACATTGTTACAAATGGTAAGATCTCCTTCCATTTTATGGCTTAGTAATATGCCATTGTGTATATGTAACACTTCATGCATTCATCTATAAATGGACATTTAGGTTGTTTCCATGTTTTGACTATTGTAGAAAATGCTGAAGTGAACACAGGTGTGCATATTAGTGATTTTGTTTTCTTCTGGTAAATTCCCATAAGTGGAATTTCTAGGTCATATGGTATTTCTATTTTTAGTTTTCATAGGAACCTCCATATTGTTTTCCACAGTGGCTGGACCAATTTACATTTCTAACAACAGTGTCGGAGGTTCCCTTTACTCCACATCCTCACCAACACTTATTATTTCTTGTCTTTTGGATAGAAGCCATTCTGACTGCTGTAGAGTTTTCTTTTCTTGTAGTATCTTTCTTTGAATTTGGTGTCAGGGTAATACTGGATCTGTAAAATGTGTTTGGGAGTATTTTCTCCTCTTCAACTTTTTTGGAAGATTTTGAGAACCATTGGAATAATTCTCATTTAAATCATTGGTAGAATTCACCAGAGAAACCATCTGGTTCCAGATTTTCCTTTGATGGGAGATATTTGATTTGTGATTCAATTACCTTATTCATTACTGGTCTCTTCAGATTTTCAATTTTATTTTACTTTTTTGATTCAGTATTAGTAGGTTGTATGTTTCTAGGAATTTTCTTCTTCTAGGTTACCCAATTTGTTGTTCATTATCATCTCTTACAGACCGTTTTATTTCTGTGGTATCAGTTTCATTTCTGATTTTATTTATTGCATACTTCTCCCTTTTTTCTGAGTCTTGCAAGAGATTTGTCAATTTTGTTTATATTTATCAAAAACCAGCTCTTAGTTTCATTGATATTTTCTATTGTTTTTCTGGTCTCTATTTTATTTACTGCCATTCTGATCTTTGTTATTTTAGTCTACGTTTGTTCTTTTTCTAGTTCCTTGAGGTGCAAAGGTAAATTGTTTATTTGAGATCTTTCTTAATGTAGGTTTTCAATGCTAAAAAAAATCCCTATTAAGTGAGCCAAGATGGCGGCGTGAGTAGAGCAGCGGAAATCTCCCAAAACCACATATAACTATGAAAATATAACAAAGACAACTCTTCCTAGAATAAAGACCAGAGGACACAGGACAATATCCAGACCACATCCGCACCTGAGAGAACCCAGCGCCTCGTAAAGAGGGTAAGATACAAGCTCCGGCCCCGCGGGACCCGAGTGCCCCTCACCCCAGCTCCTGGCGAGAGAAGAGGAGGCAGAGCAGGAGAAAGAAGGAGCCCAGGACTGCTGAACACCAGCCCCAGCCATCCGGGCCAGAGCACAGACACAGTGAGTGCGCGGGGGGCCCTGGATACTAGGGAAACTGGACAAAAAGAACAGTGAGTGGGTACCAGAGGCCTGGCACTGGAGGACACAAGAAAAGCGAGTGGCCATTTTTTTTTTCCTGTTTTGTTTTGGCGAGTGCTTTTTGGAAGTCTTAAAGGGATAGGGACCCCAATACTAGGGAAACAGGACAGCAAGACCGGTGAGCAGATGCCTGAGGCTGGCGCCGGAGAACAAAGAAAAACGAGCGGCCATTTTTTATTTTTATTTTTATTTTTTTATTTATTTAATTAAAAAAAATTTTTTTTTTTTTTGTGGTCGTTGTTTTGTTTTGGCGGGTGCTTTTTGGAAGTCTTAAAGGGACAGGGCAGGACACTTAATCCAGAGGGAGAGAATCCAGGGATCTCTGGGCACCCTAATCCCCTGGGCGGCAGATAAATAGTCTCCAGGCCGCACCCCCTCCAACGTGACTCCACCATTTTGGAGCAGCTGCCTGAGCCAGGCCACGCCCAAAGCAACAGCGAAGATAAACTCCATAGCAGCCGGGCAGGAAGCAGAAACCCTGTCTGCGCGCAGCTGCGCAGCACAAGCCACTAGAGGCCGCTGTTCTCCCAGGAGAGGAGGGCCACAAACCAACAAGAAAGGAAGTCCTTCCAGCCGTCACTCGTCCCAGTTCTGCAGACTATTCCTATCACCATGAAAAGGCAAAACTACAGGCAGACAAAGATCACAGAGACAACACCAGAGAAGGACACAGACCTAACCACTCTTCCTGACAAAGAATTCAAAATAAGAATCATAAACATGCTGACAGAGATGCAGAGAAATACGCAAGAGATATGGGATGAAGTCCGGAGGGAGATCACAGATGCCAGAAAGGAGATTACAGAAATTAAACAAACTCTGGAAGAGTTTATAAGCAGAATGGAAAGGATGCAAGAGGCCATTGATGGAATTGAAACCAGAGAACAGGAACGCATAGAAGCTGACATAGAGAGAGATAAAAGGATCTCCAGGAATGAAACAATATTAAGAGAACTGTGTGACCAATCCAAAAGGAACAATATCCATATTATAGGGATCCCAGAAGAAGAAGAGAGAGGAAAAGGGATGGAAAGTATCTTGGAAGAAATAATTGCTGAAAACTTCCAGAAACTGGGGGAGGAAATAATCAAACAGACCATGGAAATACACAGAACCCCCAACAGAAAGGATCCAAGAAGGACAACACCAAGACACATAATAATTAAAATGGCAAAGATCAAGGACAAGGAAAGAGTTTTAAAAGGAAGCTAGATAGAAAAAGTACACCTATAAAGGAAAATCCATCAGGCCAGGCTAACATCAGACTTCTCAACAGAAACCCTACAGGCCAGAAGAGAATGGCATGATATATAAAATGCAATGAAACAGAAGGGCCTTGAACCAAGGATACTGTATCCAGCACGACTACCATTTAAATATGACGGTGGGATTAAACAATTCCCAGACAAACAAAAGCTGAGGGAATTTGCTTCCCACAAACCACCTCTACAGGACATCTTACAGGGACTGCTCTAGATGGGAGCACTCCTAGAAAGAGTACAGCACAAAACACCCAAAATACGAAGAATTGAGGAGGAGGAGGAATAAGAAGGGAGAGAAGAAAAGAATCTCCAGACAGTGTATATAACAGCTCAATAAGTGAGCTAAGTTAGGCAGTAAGATACTAAAGAGGCTAATCTTGAACCTTTGGTAACCACGAATTTAAAGCCTGCAATGGCAATAAGTACATATCTTTCAATAGTCACCCTAAATGTTAATGGGCTGAATGCACCAATCAAAAGACACAGAGTAATAGAATGGATAAAAAAGCAAGACCCATCTATATGCTGCTTACAAGAAACTTACCTCAAAACCAAAGACATGTAAAGACTAAAAGTCAAGGGATGGAAAAACATATTTCAGGCAAACAACAGTGAGAAGAAAGCAGGGGTTGCAGTACTAATATCAGACAAAATAGACTTCAAAACAAAGAAAGTAACAAGAGATAAAGAAGGACACTACATAATGATAAATGGCTCAGTCCAACAAGAGGATATAACCATTCTAAATATATATGCACCCAACACAGAAGCACCAGCATATGTGAAACAAATACTAACAGAACTAAAGGGGGAAATAGACTGCAATGCATTCATTCTAGGAGACTTCAACACACCACTCACCCCAAAGGATAGATCCACCGGGCAGAAAATAAGTAAGGACAAGGAAGCACTGAACAACACAGTAGAGCAGATGGACCTAATAGACATCTACAGAACTCTACATCCAAAAGCAACAGGATACACATTCTTCTCAAGTGCACATGGAACACTCTCCAGAATAGACCATATACTAGGCCACAAAAAGAGCTTCAGTAAATTCCAAAAGATTGAAATCCTACCAACCAACTTTTCAGACCACAAAGGCATAAAACTAGAAATAAACTGTATGAAGAAAGCAAAGAGGCTCACAAACACATGGAGGCTTAACTACACGCTCCTAAATAATCACTGGATCAATGACCAAATCAAAATGGAGATCCAGCAATATATGGAAACAAATGACAACAACAACGCTAAGCCCCAACTTCTGTAGGACACAGCAAAAGCAGTCTTAAGAGGAAAGTATATAGCAATCCAAGCATATTTAAATAAGGAAGAACAAACCCAAATGAATGGTCTAATGTCACAATTATCGAAATTGGAAAAAGAAGAACAGATGAGGCCTAAGGTCAGCAGAAGGAGGGACATAATAAAGATCAGAGAAGAAATAAATAAAATTGAGCAGAATAAAACAATAGCAAAAATCAATGAAACCAAGAGCTGGTTCTTCGAGAAAATAAACAAAATAGATAAGCCTCTAGCCAGACTTATTAAGAAGAAAAGAGAGTCAACACAAATCAACAGTATCAGAAACGAGAAAGGAAAAATCACGACGGACCCAACAGAAATACAAAGAATTACTAGACAATACTATGAAAACCTATATGCTAACAAGCTGGGAAACCTAGGAGAAATGGACAACTTCCCAGAAAAATACAACCTTCCAAGACTGACCCAGAAAGAAACAGAAAATCTAAACAGACCAATTACCAGCAACAAAACTGAAGCGGTAATCAAAAAATTACCAAAGAACAAAACCCCCGGGCCAGATGGATTTACCTCAGAATTTTATCAGACATACAGGGAAGACATAATACCCATTCTCCTTAAAGTTTTCCAAAAAATAGAGGAGGAGGGGATACTCCCAAACTCATTCTATGAAGCTAACATCACCCTAATACCAAAACCAGGCAAAGACCCCACCAAAAAAGAAAACTACAGACCAATATCCCTGATGAACGTAGATGCAAAAATACTCAACAAAATATTAGCAAACCGAATTCAAAAATACATCAAAAGGATCATACACCATGATCAAGTAGGATTAATCCCAGGGATGCAAGGATGGTACAACATTCGAAAGTCCATCAAAATCATCCACCACATCAACAAAAAGAAAGACAAAAACCACATGATCATCTCCATAGATGCTGAAAAAGCATTTGACAAAGTTCAGCATCCATTCATGATAAAAACTCTCAGCAAAATGGGAATAGAGGTCAAGTACCTCAACATAATAAAGGCCATCTATGATAAACCCACAGCCAACATTATATTGAACAGCGAGAAGCTGAAAGCATTTTCTCTGAGATCGGGAACTAGACAGGGATGCCCACTCTCCTCACTGTTATTTAACATAGTACTGGAGGTCCTAGCCACGGCAATCAGACAAAACAAAAAAATACAAGGAATCCAGATTGGTAAAGAAGAAGTTAAACTGTCACTATTTGTAGATGACATGATACTGTACATAAAAAACCCTAAAGACTCCACCCTGAAAGTACTAGAACTGATATCGGAACACAGCAAAGTTGCAGGATACAAAATCAACACACAGAAATCTGTGGCTTTCCTATACACTAACAATGAACCAACAGAAAGAGAAATCAGGAAAACAACTCCATTCACAATTGCATCAAAAAAAATAAAATACCTAGGAATAAACCTAACCAAAGAAGTGAAAGACTTATACTCTGAAAACTACAAGTCACTCTTAAGAGAAATTAAAGGGGACACCAACAGATGGAAACTCATCCCATGCTCGTGGCTAGGAAGAATTAATATCGTTAAAATGGCCATCCTGCCCAAAGCAATATACAGATTTGATGCAATCCCTATGAAACTACCAGCAACATTCTTCAATGAACTGGAACAAATAATTCAAAAATTCATATGGAAACACCAAAAACCCCGAATAGCCAAAGCAATCCTGAGAAAGAAGAATAAAGTAGGGGGGATCTCACTCCCCAACTTCAAGCTCTACTATAAAGCCATAGTAATCAAGACAATTTGGTACTGGCACAAGAGCAGAGCCACAGACCAATGGAACAGACTAGAGAATCCAGACATTAACCCAGACATATATGGTCAATTAATATTTGATAAAGGAGCCATGGACATACAATGGCGAAATCACAGTCTCTTCAACAGATGGTGCTGGCAAAACTGGACAGCTACATGTAGGAGAATGAAACTGGACCGTTGTCTAACCCCATATACAAAAGTAAACTCAAAATGGATCAAAGACCCGAATGTACGTCATGAAACCATTAAACTCTTGGAAGAAAACATAGGCAAAAACCTCTTAGACATAAACATGAGTGACCTCTTCTTGAACATATCTCCCCAGGCAAGGAAAACAACAGCAAAAATGAACAAGTGGGACTATATTAAGCTGAAAAGCTTCTGTACAGCAAAAGACACCATCAATAGAACAAAAAGGAACCCTACAGTATGGGAGAATATATTTGAAAATGACAGATCTGATAAAGGCTTGACGTCCAGAGTATATAAAGAGCTCACATGCCTCAACAAACAAAAAACAAATAATCCAATTAAAAAATGGGCAGAGGAACTGAACAGACAGTTCTCCAAAACAGAAATACAGATGGCCAACAGACACATGAAAAGATGCTCCACATCGCTAATTATCAGAGAAATGCAAATTAAAACTACAATGAGGTATCACCTCACACCAGTAAGGATGGCTGCCATCCAAAAGACAAACAACAACAAATGTTGGCGAGGCTGTGGAGAAAGGGGAACCCTCCTACACTGCTGGTGGGAATGTAAACTTGTTCAACCATTGTGGAAAGCAGTATGGAGGTACATCAAAATGCTCAAAACAGACTTACCATTTGACCCAGGAATTGCACTCCTAGGAATTTACCCTAAGAATGCAGCAATCAAGTATGAGAAAGACCAGTGCACCCCTATGTTTATCGCAGCACTATTTACAATAGCCAAGAATTGGAAGCAACCTAAATGTCCATCAAAAGATGAATGGATAAAGAAGATGTGGTACATATACACAATGGAATACTACTCAGCCATAAGAAAAGGGCAAATCCTACCATTTGCAGCAACATGGATGGAGCTGGAGGGTTTTTTGCTCAGTGAAACAAGCCAAGTGGAGAAAGAGAAATACCAAATGATTTCACTCATCTGTGGAATATAAGAACAAAGGAAAAACTGAAGGAACAAAAGAGCAGCAGAATCACAGACCTCAAGAATGGTCTAACAGGTACCAAAGGGAAAGGGACTGGGGAGGATGGGAGGATAGGGAGGGATAAGGGGAGGTAGAAGAAGGGGGGTATTAAGATTAGCATGCATGGGGGGGTGGGAGAAAGGGGAGGGCTGTACAACACAGAGAAGGCAAGTAGTGATTCTACAACATTTGCTATGCTGATGGACAGTGACTGAAAAGGGGTTTATAGGGGGGACCTGGTATAGGGGAGAGCCTAGTAAACACAATGTTCCTCATGCAAGTGTAGATTAATGATACCAAAAAAAAAAAAAAAGGCAGTTCCTGTGTGGTGACCTCCAATGAGTCCTACACAAGGGTATAAAGGGCATATAAAAGTGTAGGCAAAGGGTCTGTTTGTGTTTATACAGAGGATCAAAGCCTAATTTGGGCTACCCCGAAAATGAACTAAGATACGATATGAAAAAGAACTTCCAACATCAGCACTCTCTGGAAGACTCATGCCAGAAGATGATCATCAAAAAACCCCAACGAAGGTCCACGCACTGCTACAGGTGTAGATGCACTCATCCCACCAGTTCCTGGACTTGCCATGGGAATGAAGAAGGAGATATCTAAGCTGGCCTGTGCATACAGTAAAACAACAAATTTGACTGGATCTATACTGTTGGAACTCAACCAAGAATTAGGAGAAGTGCAAATTGTAGCGCTCCAAAATCTTACAACTACAGACTATTTACTGTTAAAAGAACATAAGGGATGTGAACATTCCCCAGGAATGGGTTGTTTTAATTTGTCTGATTTCTCTCAGACTGTTCAAGTTCAGTTGCACAATATCCACCATATCATAGATAAGTTTTCACAAATGCCTAAGGTGCCTAACTGGTTTTCTTGGTTTCACTGGAGATGGCTGGTAATTACAGGTATGCTTTGGTTACGTAACTGTACTCCTATTATGTTAATGTGTGTGCACAATTTAATTAGTAGTTTAAAACCTATACATGCTGAAGTTACTCTACAAGAAGATATGTCAAAGAAATAATCAATCTTCCCATGTTTTCTTTGCCTGCTATTTCTATAGCTTTTCTTCTTCCTTCCTAATTACAACCCTTAAATAGAATTCATGCCTCATATCAAATTTACCGAGTATCATAATTCTTCCAAGTGGTAAAGATACCTCAAGACAAATGCTGGGCATAGAAGCCACAGGGCATAAATATGCAAAGAAGTAAAAAGCTAACCTTTTCAAACAATAAGGCTTCCCTCTCACTTATCAACTTCACATTTCCCTGTATGGCCCCGGAAGATGACTGGTTAGCCAGAGACGGGTAAGATTCCTCAAGGGAGGAACAACCTAAGACAGGCACAGTCGTAGGGGGGCCATCAGGTGAGAAATTGGGGATCAACAGAGGTGAGACTTAGAACCTCACCCCCCCTGTTCTGAGAGAAATCTTCTGCATACGTGGATGTTTTATTGCCCATGTCTAGCTTGGATTAACACATAGTCTATAGGCACACACCTGATCACCTACATTTGCTCTCTTACAACACTAAACTATGTTTTCTACCTTTTTTAAGATTAATGTGTACTTCTCCACCTTACTACTGTTGATTCAGCAGTACAGTTTTGAGGGTTATTCATGATGACACCTACAGCACTAATTCATTTATAGAAATTGCTTTATAGTGTTTCATTTTATAATCTTTTCTTTCTGAAAGACATTTGGCTCCTTTTGTTTTTTGTTTTTTTCTTATTACAATCAATGTTGCTTTTAACATCTTTGTATGTACCTTTATGTGTAAGATTTTTTTCTGGGGTATGTATTTAGGGTTCTTATTTTTAATGTCAGTCAAATGTATTAATGTTTCTTTTATAGCTTTCACTTTTTCTCTATTGTTTATGGTAGCATTGTCTATCCTGAGGTGGATATATTTGATTATCTGTTAAAATTTTTTAAATTGTTCCCTTAACATTTGAGTTCTTGATTCATTTGGAATTGATTTTGTGTATGGTATGAGATAGTAAATAGTTTTCTTCTACATGGAAAATATTTGTCCCAGCAACATTTACTAATTTACTATTTTATTATTTTATTTTCTTCATTGACCTCAATGCAAGATATTTCTGTAATTGCATGTGTTGTTCTATATGTACAGATTTCTGACTGTTTTGTCCCATTGATCTGTTTTCCATCACAAGACCAAACTATCATGCTTTGTTAGTAATTTTTCTTTACATGTTTTGATATTTAATAGGATAAGTCTTCTTGGCTGATGCTTCTTCTTTAAAGTAACTTGACAGTTCTTAACCTTTTATTTTTCCAAATAAATTTTAGAATTATTTTGTCATTTAGATCAGTGAATAAACTTACTAGGATCTGAAATGGTATTGCTTTTGAATTAGTGGATCAATTTTGGAAGAAGTAATGTTTTTTGTGAATATTGCATATTCTATTAATGAACATGGTATCTCTCACCATTTTTTATGTTAATCAATGTGATGTTATAGTTTTCCCTTTAATAGTTTTACCACATCCTTTTTAGATTTATTCTAAGATAGCTTATATTTTTGGTAATTTAAATGCATTTAATTCAAGAGTACAGTTTTCTAATTGGTTGTTACTGCATGTAAAACTACAACTGCTTTTGTATATTGAACTTATATCTAGCAACCTTGGAATATTTTCCCAAATACCAAGTGAATAAAGGGCATTCAGATTCTGGCAATATGGCTGACAGAGCACCAAAGGACCTGTTCACTGATAAACAACTGAAGTCTGAAAAGCTACATTATATGAGACATCTCTGGCTCACAAATGGCATATGTGGTCTCTAAGAATTTGTCCTTTCCCAAACAATAAATAACAAAAACAGAAAAGAAAGCAAACAAAAATATCACAGTTGACAAAAATTGAGAAGGCACTATAGTTTAATTGGTGAGGATATGGAACAGTGGGAATTCTCATACACTACTGCTTGGAGGGCATTCTAATGATTTAAATGTTGAAACCACCTTGTAAAAACAATTAGACATTTTCTCTCAAAGCTGATCCATTGACTATCCTACAACCCAGAAATCCCATTTCTTAGGTATATGCCTATGATAAAGTCCTATGCATATGTGTCAGATGATATACATGGATTTTGATAACAGCATTCTTCATAAGAGTAAAAAAATGGAAGAAATAAAATTTTTTCATTGATATAGGATAGTCACACAATGGATTATGATACCCAATAAATGAAAGAAATATACACAAACAGCAGGGATAAATCTTGGAAACATAATGTTGAGTAAAAAAAATAAGTCTAAGAAGATAACATATGGTATATAATACTATTTTATAGAACCCACAAGACAGTAAAATCAAATAATATATTTTAAAACATTTAATATTTATGACAAACCCCATATTTAAAGTAAACACAAACCCAAAATATAAGGTAGTTTTGTCTCTGAGGAAAGAATCATATGGATAAGACAAGGGAGGAACATACAGGTAGATGCAAATTATTGGTAATTCTATCTCTTGAGCTAGGTGCTAGGTTTATGGATGTTTATTGTACTACTTTGCTTTATTAATAACATTTGCATAACATATAAATCTTTTCTATGTACTAAAACCTATGTTAAATAAAAATAAAATGAATATAGATAGGTAACAAAAAACATTCACCATTCATTTAGCAAATAATTATTCAACACCTATTAGTGTCAGATACCACTCTATGCCCCAGGAATTAAACAATATCAAGTGCCAATATTAAAGAAACAGAAAAAAAAATCCCTGTATTCATGGAGAGTGCATTCTTCTAAATTCAACTAAACTAACTTTATAAGATTTATCAAAATTAAAATACTTATAAATTTACCTGAAGCAGTAATAAAAAGAAATCAATGTTTTGACTTTAAGCAATATAGTATTTAAAGATTATCAACAACCTGGAACAAAGAAAAATGACTAAAATCCAATTGTATAATTAAATCCCTCCAACATAGTCATCTTACTTCATCTCTTCTGGGAAGACAAGCTTCAGAGACAGCCAAAGGGTTTGATTTCAAAGGAAAATGGAACAAATTATTACTTTAGCTGTTGAAGAATTTGTTTTATATTTAATGACTCGTAGAATGCAAAGACCATTTGCCCTTTTCTCTCCTAAATGTCCAATAATCATGTGCTAAAGATTGGGAACAAAATTGTCTTTCAAATTCAGGTGCAGATATGGGCCAACTGTATTCTAGTTATAAATAGTGAACTTTTGTCTATCCCTTCAAAGACTCTATGTGAGACTCCAACCAAATAATCCCTTGTTAATATTCACCATAGACTATCCCACAATAGAGAGTCTGGAGGTCAACATACTCAGGGTGTTAATGAATCCTCTGTCAGCTAAGAACTGCAGAGTTTTCCTATCAATCAGAAAAATTACTAATGTGGCTACAAAATGTTCCATTCCCAGGTTGCCATACTAACGACATTTCTAGATAGCAATTCTTCTCCTAAATATATAGGAGTGACCAGAGGGGAAAGAAAAAACATACAAATCTAGCATAAAAATTCCAAGTGATCCTTGACCTTTGAATATGAAAACAAACAAATTAGTATTTACTAATATTTTCATTCAGGCCACCTGAGTGAAGATTTATAATTAAACGGTGGGGTGAATCACAGCATTTACTAAAGTAGATTAAAAAGTTTGTAACACTAATTCGGGATAGGGTGTTTGGCATTAAATTTTCTAAGGTATGATTAAAAAACAATGGACTTCTACTAGAACCAGAAGACACCTTGAAAATGGCAAAACGAACTTTTAAAAATCAGAGGATATATCATCTTAATGTAATACTGCTAAAGTTTAATTCACATCCATTAGTTTTTACCTGAATTAATAAGTAGAATTTATATCTTTCTGGAATGAATCTAAGCACATTTCTGAAAATAACTGATAGAGATAGATGGACTCTGATCAAGAAATCCTGATCGATTGAATACAATTTTTTTCATTCATAAAAACTGCTAAGGAAGCCTAATGCCCTGAAAGAAATAGTGTCAAAGAAATGAAAATTAAAGAAAATTGTTGTTTTGGCCCAAAACTTTCAAACTATAAAAATTGAGGTATAGCCCAAGGTAAAGTCAGTTATCCATCATGGTAATTCATTCAAAATTGAAGGGGTACAAAAACAAAAGGTACAAAACTGGAGTTCAAAGCCAGAATTAATTAAAATGTTACTTGGTACATAGGAGTCACTCAATAAATGGATTTAGCATAGAAGTAGCAATGCTATTGTTACTGGTTGATTTAGAATTGATGATCTTTAAGGTTACTGGCATCCTTTTTGAATGCTTCTCAAATCACTAAACAACAAGTGGCAGGGCCTGACTTGTTACAATGAGTTCAGAACTGATTAATTTGTGTAACAAAGAAAAATAATATAAATAAAACCTACATTTGCAATCTCATTGTTAAATGAATACTTAAATGAAATAAAGAGATGTTTTAGTAGTACCCTCAGAAAGCCCCCTTCTGAGGAAAAAATTAAGGGGCAAACACATGGTAAAGTTTTCTAAAAGTAATGTACCTTTTATAATAAACTCTCTTCAGATACCTAAGAAATCCCATCTATTCCCATATGTTAATATCTCTTTGAATATCAAATTCAAATTAAAAACTAATTCTTAATAGGCTTTTGTCAAAAGCAACATTTTGAAATGCTGTCAGTAACTATCATAAATATTTGAGAAGTTAATATTTTAATCTTCAACTATAGCACAGAAAACACTTCTCGTGACAGACAGTGCTTCATTAATAGAGATCTGTGTGTCTAATTGCTTTAGGAACAGTGAGCTGCATTATTTTGACACATGACATGCAATTAGTACATGGTCACACGGCTAACAGGAGATTTTACACCTTTTTTTCCTTCTACATTCAGAGTGAATAATTAGCATAGTTTTTCTGCTTAGAATAATAATCAGAGCCTTAGATCCAGAAATTGCCTAATGAGGTAAAATTCCAGTTGTTGACATTAATACATGTGACACTTTTTTTCAGTTGTTAAAGTAAACCTTGTGCTACCACTTCATTTACCCTTTCCAAAGTGCCCTTATGAATCAGGAGTTACGTTGTTCTTAGCATAAAATTGTTGAGAAGAAAGACCCCAATAGGTGTTTTATACCATTATTTCACACACATTATTTCACACAGTGCTTTTCACACAGTAGGTATCAATACTGCTGACAATTTTTAAAAGGGTACCTTCTGATATCCTGTTGTTATTAAATGATCATCACCATTCAAAATAGAAATAAACTATGAAGGCACTGTATGTTATTTTGTACAGTTCTCAGAATAAAAATGTAAGATTGTTTTATAATATCAAATTAGATCTGAACAGCTGAAATTTTCATCAAAATGCTCTGAATTTTATTTTAAAATATTTAATAGTAATGAAAAAGCCATCCAATATTTCCCTAGTGCACAGGTAGATTTTATGTGACATTAATAAAGATTAAGTTTCAGGGTCTATTAATTAAATGGTTCCACCCAAAGCAAATGTTGAATTCCTAATTTTTTTTCATAATTTAGTATTATTTTCCTTAAAGAGTCTTCACCCTAGTTGTACATGCTTCAGGCCTCACAAAACATGGATCTAGCCCTGGTAAAACTCATTATGCCTCATAAATATAAGCTCCTAGATCCCTCAAAGATGATTATTTCCTTTGAAAATATTGTCCTTTTTCTTCTGTTGTTGAAAATCATAGTGACTTTGAGTGTCTCCATCGTAGTAACAACACTATTAATTATTAAAGTGCCAGACTTTGAGACCGCATCTCATCTTTTGGCTTCTTGGGGTCCTGGGTGAGTGCAGTGTGACTCACAACAAAGGGCACTGACATCCTCTGCAGGACACCCACATCATCAATTAGAAATGGGGAGAGACAGATGCAGGTTCCAGTTTCTTGTCTCTCTTCTCCTTCCTTCACATCCACTTTTTATTCCCTGCTCCCAGACCTACTGACCTATGATATCTTCAGGCTCTCAATGCAGAGGGTTGTTTGTTAGTTCTTATGGTTGTCTCAACATTATTACAGATTTCTGATTCCCTGTTCAAGTCATTATTCAAAGCATGTACTCATGCTTCCCTGATCAAACCATTATTGATCCAGAAACTAAGCTCCAACAGAAAAGTAGGACTCTCTAATCTCAAATCTTAAGATTTGACTACATAATTCAGCGTATTTATACACTGAGTCAGAAAAACAAAAACAAAAAAGGGATTTGATGAGTGATTACATGGTTTCCTGTCACACACTATGAATAGGCATAAAAGAATACATCATAAGTAAGATACAAATATCTATTTTAACCTTTACTGAAATACCAGAGGTAATCTATAAAAATGAGAATCAAAACTGGAAATGTCTTTAATTGCTGCCTTTATTATTGTCCCAACAGCACTAATCATTTCAAGTAGAAATGAAGGTTATAAATCTTGATAATGAAAAGGAAAAAAACTATTTACATGATCTTATGGTATGATCAGAAAGTCCATAGGAATCAACTGAAAAAAAAGTAGAATTTACTTTTCTAGTTAAGTGGCAAAAAATTCATTGCTCTAGTTAAGTACAGAGGTGCTCTAAACTAGGTCTGTCTGACTCTACAATGCTCTGCCCACCTTGAAATAACTTTAGCAACATATGTGTGTGTGGCTTATACAAAGATAATTACACACATTTCACAAATTTTTTATACATAAGGAAATAGTTGATGATGTAAAGAGACACAACATACTCTATAATGGGAAAGATAAATATCAAATTCTTGAAAAGATCAAATTCTTCCCATAATAACTTAGAAGTTTTTGTATTATCAAGAAAAATAGTAAGGGGGCTTTTGAAACCTGATAATTGACTTTATTCTTACATAAGAAAACAGAGTCAAAGAGTATCAAAGACAATTATGACAAATGTCAATGCTTTGCAGCCAGCCCTGCCACCAGATGTTAAAATGTTAAAGTACTTCCTTAAACCTCAATAATTAAAAAAGTGGGGCATGGGTTAAATATATATATATATAAATCAATGAAATAAAAACAATCCAGATATAAACCCCATCACCTTTCCTTAATAAAAGGAAAAAGAACAGTGGAGTAGGGAAATTTTCAAGTCCCAAAACAAATTACTTCCAGTTTCAAAACAAATTAAATTGCTTTAAACAGATATAAACATATGTAGATAATTAAACTACAAGAAAATATCAAAACTAGACAAGAATATTCATAAAATCCTGTAACAAAGAGGACCTGCTTAGAAACAATAGAAGAAATTGCAAAGTAAAAGAGGGACAGATTCTATAGTATGAAATGTATCTATATTTTCTTTGGTATAAAAAAAAAGTAAAAGGTGTATTGTAGACTGCTGCAAATGTTTACAGAAAATATAGAAACAGGGTTGCTTTTATCACATAAATCACCCAAATAAATTCATAAAGCAATCATTAAGAGCCCATAATTAAGTGGACAAAGAATATGATCAGATAATTAACAAAGGAAGAATTACAATTAGTTAATACATGTGATATAAATGTCAACTTTCACTAGCAATCCCATACATGCCAATTTCAACAATGATACCTCATTCCCACTTACCTAACGAGTCATACGTGTGGCTGTGTTTTTTAATATTTTGATCAATAATCTTAATTCCAGAAATAAGTCATTAACAGAACTCCAAATATTAAACTCTCTGTATTAAGATGTTAATTTGAGCAATATTTGTGATAACAAAACAAATAAACCTAAATATCCGATTAATCATGGTATACTTCGTACATTAGATACACTATGAAATATTCATATGAAATATGAAAATATATAATCACATGCAAAATATTTTCAACAATGTTAATTTTAAATAGCAAAATAAAACATTGTAGCATAATTACTCCTGCAATACAGTCTCTTTTTTTTTTAGTTTAAATAAATAGCATGAGAAGAGAAGGCTTGAGCAAAATATACCAAAATACCAACAGCAAGGAAGAAAAAAATAAAAAATTAGCAATTGAATTCTAAAGTTCTTTGTGCATTTTATGTATTGTATATATGCCAGAGATCCCAGGATTGCTACAGTCCTTTATCAAGATTCTGTTCAGGCTTAGGATTTGATGAGATTAATCTAGCATTTCTCATGAATACGCCATTCCTTTTGTGGGTATTTTGTGGCCGATCAAGTTCTATGTATTTTAATGTCTGACACATAGTTTGCAAATTATCCCTCATTGTGTAGCTGGGCAGCTACCTTTCTTTTTGAGTGTCCCATTTTTTGGTTCTTATGCTATAGCTAAGTACTTGTTCAGAAATTGAAATATATTCAAAATCATATTTTGGATTTTAGTCACTTTATTATTATTTCACCTATTCCTTTTCATTGTAAAATCTTAGAAACTGGCTAGAATAGATATATGATCAAAACATTAGAAACAATTGTGTGACATATATGAATAAAATAATTATTTCTACATCCTCTCAAACTGTGTTATACAAAAATAGTTATTCTTTAATTTAGTGGCTTTCAAGTCTGTTTTCTTGCCTCTCTTATACTCTCTGCTTACATTACTTGAGAAAAATAATTTCCCAAATTTGAATATTTGAAATTAACTTTTGAATATTTTAATTATTTCAAATATTTGAATAATTTCAAAGGCTCTTTCAAATTAATTTTTATCCACAGAATAAATCTGTAAAATAATTATCTGAAAGTTTAGATTCTACTCATAATTTTGACTACATCAGGATCAACAACTGCCACATTTACAAATTTTAATTGGGTGAATTAATCTATTCAGAATATAGAGATTGCTGAATCTCATCTTGTATAATTTAAACTTATTTTTAATATCACTCCAAATTTTTATTTATATTATTAAATTAGATTCTCTTATTACCCAAAGAATAAACATTTCTCACATTAAGCCATGTGATTGAGCATATAATTTTCATTGTTTTGAACGTCTTCCAAGAAAGGAAAAAACTGAAGTTTTAGTTTTTTTCAATGCTCTATTACTTTTACACTAGCATTCTCAGATTATAAAGAGCCAATTCTGAATATTTACTCAAGGAAAGGGCACCATAAAATAATGTTTCACACATTTTAGACAATCTCCACTCTATGAATACTGTGTCTAAATCACCTGCTTCACAAAATAAAACAGAGAGACCCTTCCAGGCTAATAGAAACAGCCCTTTTAGTCACTAAATGTACCATGCACCCTATCAGAGTGTCTTAGTTTATCAACTTTGTCTCCTTGAACTCAATTTTATTTATTCAATAAATTTTATTGAGTGCCACCTACAAGACTGTTTTCTTTTTGAATAGAATTCTCCTGGATAGGTTCCACATGGTATCAATAGCCTTCTCTTCATATTCATTTAATTTTTTAATTTCTTTATTATAAAATACTCATGACATAAAATTTACCATATTAACCAATTTTCAGTGCATAATTCAGTGATATTAAACAAAATCATACTGTTGTGCAACAGTCCAGAACTCTTTTCATCTTGCACAAATGAAAACTCAGTACTCATTAAACCCTAACTCCCCATTCTCCTCTACCTCTGCCCTCGGCAACCAACATTCTACTTTCTCTATGATTTGACTCTACTAGGTGCCTCATGTGACAGCAGTCATACAGTGTTTGTCTTTTTGTTAATGGTTTATTTCACTTAACATATTGTCCCCAAAGCTCACCCATGTTGTAACATATGTTAGAATTTCCTTCTTTTAAAAGCTGAATAATAATCCATTCTATGTATATACTGTATTTGACTTATCCATTTGTCCATGAAATACTTGGACTGCCTCTCCATTGTAGTTACTGTGAATAATGCTGCTATGAGCAGGGGCATAAAAATGTGTCTTTGAGACCTTGCTTTCAATTCTTTTGGGTACTTACCCAAAAGTGGAATTGATGGACCATGTGGCAAATCTATTTTAATTTTTTGAGGAACCACCATTCTGTTTTTCACAGCAGCTGAACCATTTTACACTCCCACTAAGAGTATACAAGGGTTCCAGTGCCTCTATATCCTCATCAACACTTGTTATTTTCTGTTTTTTTTTTTTTAAGTACCTATCATAATGGGTGTGAGGTGATTATCATATTGTGG
The DNA here is from genome assembly GCF_030020395.1 of Manis pentadactyla. Taxonomy (NCBI): domain Eukaryota; kingdom Metazoa; phylum Chordata; class Mammalia; order Pholidota; family Manidae; genus Manis; species Manis pentadactyla. The sequence goes on from NC_080029.1 coordinate 87,119,783, forward strand.
TTTTGATTTGCATTTCCTTAATGATAAGTGATGCTGAACATCTTTTCATGTGCTTTTTGGACATTTGCATGTCTTCTTTGGAGAAATGTCTATTCAAGTTTTTAGCCTAATTTTGAATAAACTATTTTTTGTTGTTACCAATATTCTTTAAAGATTAAGCCTCCCTTTAGAAGCATATTTCCTCCTAATTAGTCCCTAAAAGGCAACATAACATTGCCTTTTACATAGAAATTCATACTTTTCACAGAAGTTACCTCATTTGAATGCCATAACCACCCTGTAAGAGAGGTAAAGTCATTTTATCATACCTACTTGAGATCCCCAAAATGTCAGAAAATGTATAGCCAGTGTCCTGGACTCCTAAGTAAGTGTTCATTTGACAAAATTATGCCACTTGTTCTTGATTATTCTGAGTATTCTCTCATTCAATGCTTTACATCTTTGGGAATAAAGTATTTCACTCTCAGTCCTATCTCACTTCATGTACATGCCTTAAAGAAAAAAGAGCTTCTAATGAACCCACTGTATATTTTTACCTACTGTCAGTGATCACCTCTGTTGACTTCTAAGACTCCTTGTTACGGTGTTTTTATTCTGTACTCACTGCCTCTGTCCAGTCTCCTTTGTTGAGTTTTGCTCCTCTGCTCAATCTCTGAAGCAATTTTAGCACTTCTAAAGTCTTATCCTGGGTTCCTTTCCCTTCTCACCCACTCACTTTTCCTAGATACACTCACCCTCTTCCATGGCCTTTGGTGTCTACAGGCCACCAACCACCTAATCCATATCTTCAATCCCAAACTTACACCAGAGCTCCATGCTCTCTTATACAACTGCATTCATGACATTTTCACACAGCTGCTTTATAGGCATCTTGACATGGTAAAATTTAACATAGTCAATCAACAGAGCTCTTTGGAATCCAGCTCTCCAGAAAACTGGATCCTTCCTCCAGAATTCCCATCCCAGTAAGATGGCTGTCCACTATATGCTATCTACACAATTGCTCAAACTAAAGTCTGAGAGGCTACCTTTGATTTACCTTTTAGAGTATACAACCTCCTTGCCCACCTCATATCCACCAACAAATATGCCTTAGATAGTTTATTCTCTCTGTCTTTACTGCCACCACTCTGATGTCTCACCTGGATTACTGCCATCACGTGCTAACTGGTCTCACTGCTTCTATTCTTGGCCTCTACAATTCACCTCCCAAACAGCAGATGTTTACCACTTTAGAACCTAAATCAGATCTTGATAATCCTGTGCTTAAAACCTTCCTCTTACTTCTCACTGCACTTGAAGTAAAATGTAATCTTCTTACAGTGGATTGAAAAACCCTATATAAAAGACAACTGTCTGTTCATCTTTCTTTATACTCTCTTGTTCCATTCTCAATGGCATTCTCCCAATTTCTTGAGCACATTGGGCTGTTGCTCATATTAGGACCTTTGCATAAGCTGATTCCCTACCTAGATTGCTCTTCACCATGATATTTAATGTCTGGTTTTTTTCTTGTCTTTCAAATCTTGCCTTAAACATGTTATCAGAGAGATCACCTCTTACTAACCACACAATCTAAATTACTCAGTTAATTTCTATAATAGCATCTTACATTATTTCTATGAAAAGGAAAGAATTTATCACTCACTGATCCTTTTCTTGTTTATTTGTTTATTTTATCTCTAACCTGAAAGAGAATATAAGCTCCACTGAGACATTATCAGCTATCCTCACCACCATATCAGCAGCACACAAACACGTAATAGGTTTTCAACAAACACTTGAATAAGCAAATTGAATTCCTCCCCAAAATCCTTTGGAATCCCTATATCTGGTTGATTAATTTGAACCCTCCACTATCCTTTTTTCATGATCGTCCTTCAAGATGCAATGCAAATTGTTTTAAAAAGATTCTTGCAACATCACATTACCAACATCAAACCTGTGTTTAAAAAAAACAACAAACCTGTATCCAAATAGTATAATTTGGCCTGAAAGAACTAAACTGAATAAACTATCCCCAAGTCAGAAATCACATTTACTCCCCTATTAAGGAAAAATTGATGCTTTTAAAAAATATGAATTTTAGTTTCTTAGTAAACAAACGGCTGACAGTGAGAGGAGCCAGCTTAGGAAAATAAAGAACTACTTTGGCCCAATGTCTTACATCTGTAAATTTGATTTTAGTTCTTTATCTTAGCTAGTTTCTAAATCATTAAAATGTGATAAAATAGTTCAAGAAAGAGATGATCACACTTAGTACATAAAATAAAACTATTAACACATTAGACATAATGAAATAATTTTTGTAAACTCAATTAAATGTCTTAGAAGTAAGAAACCCTACAAAGTACTATTTAATTTTATTGTGAGAAATTTACAGCAAAGGGTATTAAATGAGACTCTTCTTCATATCAGAGTTTCAGGAGAGTTCCAGAAGCCAAAACAATTAGTGTTAAATATCACCCATCCTGCACGGAGATGTGACCATTACTGCAAAACTTGGAAAGAGGTGGCTCAAATGATTCTCCCAGCATCGGTTCATCACTAACCTCTAAGCTTTATGACAAGGAGAATTCATCAAAGAATAAAATTGGAAGACAAGATAAGCAGTATAACTTTTCCTCTAATAACAACTAGAAAAGTAAGACAAAGTATGTGAAAATAATATCTGCTTGAAAGAATCAAAGAATAACAAGATACTGAAGAATTACCAGGCTAGGTTCTAGGGAAGACAGAAGCTCAGAAAAGAGAGCTTCTCAAGACAGTATTATCAATTTGGGATTGCTCTTGATATCTTTGCTGATTCCTGAGAGTGTCTTTAAATGGCTGAGTGGCTAAGCCCTACTTTAGATGGCTTCCATGGACTAGAAAGAAAAAAATTGATGTTCAAGTCCCACAACAGATCTGGTGATGCAGAAAGACCTCAGCTGAATTATTTCCATGGCTAAACATGGATTATGATAATCTCATACTGGTTGTGCTACCAGGTACCTAACGAGCAAACAAATCTCCTCTCCAAAGGAAGGTAACTTCATCCTAGGCTTTAAATTATTTCTGCAAATAATTATGCAGACACAAGATCTAGCACATTAAAACATACACAAAGAGACAATTTAACATGAATAAAGCCAGTAAGAGCAATAGAAAATAGAAACATACCCACATGCAACACAAAATTGGAGTTATTTCTCTTAAAACTTAGTGTATTTACTATGTTCAATGATAAATTGAATAAAAGATTGAGAATTTCATCACATACTTTAAAATACAGAGAAGAATGAAAAGGGAATTCTGGAACTGAAAAATACAAAAATGCGATAACCAAAATAAGAGCTCAACAGATGATTAATGCCAGATAAGAAATAGCTGATGAAACAATTAGGAAACTGGAGCATGGGTCTGAAAAATACTTATGGAATAAAACAAGGAGAGACAAAAGAATAGAAAATATAGAACATAGTATATATGACACAGATAATACCATGGAAAGCACTAACTTACTGAATTCAAGAAAACGAGAGAGAGAGAATTGTATCAAATCATAGATACAAGGAATGTTATAGAATGAAAACAAGCAGGTGGATGGCAGTAAAGCTGCTTTTGACAGCTAATGACAATGAAAGGAAATAAAGGAAGTATGACCTGGTATTCTTGAGGCAAATAGATAATGACCCCAGATGGAAGCTGGGAGACCCCAGGAATAACATGAAAAGTTCAAATATATAAGCAAATCTAAATTAAGATTGATGGTTTAAGATAGTTATGTATATGTTATATACGTAACCATATGTACATTATATATGTACTTATATATGTATATATGTGTATGTATTTTAATCATATATGTAATTATATGTACATATAAATACATGTAAATACATGACAATAATGTCATGCTAGTGAGGAGGGGGAAAATGGTTATGGTATTCCAAAACTCTAAAGCCTTTACATTGTCCTATAAGATAGTAAAAGGTCCAGTTGATATTAGATTTTTGTAAGTCAATAATTCATGCTGTAATATCCAGAGAATTCACTAATAAAATGTTAAACATGTATATATTTTCAAACTAATATAAGGAAAAATGGGACATTTTTTTTAAAAATCCAAATAATCTGGAAAGAAACCCAGTGAATGAGGAACAAATGGAAAACTCTTAAGATAATAGAGATAAACTCAAATATGTCAGTACATATGCTAAATATAATATACTAAGGCTCCAATTAAGAGAAAATGTTAGGCTGAATTAAAAATAAACAACTATACGGATAAAAAAGAGACATCTATAATATGCAAATATAAAAAATCTGTGTTTGTTCTTCAGTTACTAGAAGAGCTTTGTGAAAGGCTCCCACTATAATCATGGATTTTCTATTTCATCTTGTAATTCTGTTGATTCTTGGTTTACATAGTATAACATTATGTTATTAGATGCATATGAATTTAGAATTTTTAATCTGTTCATAGCACTATCTCTAGTAATGCTTTAGCCTTAAAATCTACTTTATTTGACTTAAGTATTACAGATACATTTTTAAACTTTTTTAATTATAAAATAAATATATATTGATTATTTTAAAATTGAAGAATAGGTGTTTATAATGTAATTCAGATTTCACAGCCTTTGCTATGCTTCTTTGGTTATATTCCACATATGTATAGCTTACAGGTGACCATGGTATTTATGCCAGTTCGATTAGAAAATTAGGAATGCCCTCCTCCAGCTCTCTCCTGCCAGGGTTTTCTACCACCCTTCCCAGTTTTCAGGAGCCCATTTACCTAGTTCTTTGGCAGAAAGATTGGATTCTTTCAGAGTTTTACTCTCTTGCCCTCTTTTTCCCTTGGAGGAACTGGGGCTCAGTGGCAAGGGTAGAAGAGAGGGATGTCCCCCATAGTCTATGACAGCTCCTTTGCCTGATTTCTCTATTCAAGACCTCCTCTGAGGATTTTAGATGGCCTGTGCCACCGTGCATTGGGAGCTGGTTTAGGGCAAGGCAAGTAGAATAAAAAGAAAAGAAAAAAAAAGAGATTTACATAGCAGAATGTTTTACAAAAGAAATGTATCAACTATATCAAGGTATGAGCCAATTTTATATTGTCCACCCAATGTTGACAGTTTATATTCAGGAGTAAATAGAATCTCTTCAAATTTCTGTTGCCTCTCAATAGTGCCGTGGACTCCCATTTTGTCTCCATGAATATTTATCCTCTACTATATTCCTGGAGAGCTCAAGGCAATGATTATGAATGAATGATAATGAGGAGAAAAAAAGAAAAAGATGAGATCTTTAACAAGAACAAAATATCAAAATTGTTATAATATATATATATATATATATATATATATATATATATATATATACACATACATATATACATACTAGGTGGATATGTGGAAATTATATTTTAGTACCATGCCCAAAAAGACCTATGGGTCTCTGATTTATATCTGACATTGTTCTTGGCAGTTTAGAGATTTTCAGAAAATAGTCATGAATAATAACAAAAGCCCACCAGAAATGGGATAAATTTTTGCTCCTGTTTACCAAGAAGATATCATCTCTACCTATGACTCAAAGGGTCTTTTATTCAAAATTTTTATCTAAGATATATGCCCATCACCTCCAATAGATTGGACATTTATCTATAATAAATGTAGGTTTGTGAGAGTAATAGAGTTACATTTTCATTTTATAGCTCTATCATTATGGGGTGAGTTTTCTTTAAAGAGGACTTTATTATTTCTATCATATTCTTGATTGGAATAAAAGTATCATAAGTTTTCACGTGACCCCAGTGGTCTTTTAAATATTTGAGAGCTGAGTATAGATTGTTTTTGATTATCAAAAAGCTCCTCTGAGAGTCCTGGATCCAATTTGTCTATTACTATTGGTAGGATAAGGTGATACTGAGCTATCATACCTTGAAGAAGAAAATAATGAAATGCCTCTAATATTTTCAGTTGCATGTCTGTGTATTTCAGAATTACATTATTCTATTCTTGGAAAAAGTGTAAGTTCTGATAGGCAAGAGCTTTCCTTGATAAATTTACAGTTACAATGAGACTATGATATTGAAATCTGACAGCAAAATACAGTACTTTAAGTTAAGTCAAGATTGCAAATACACAACAAATATATCACTCCATCGCCAAATACTTAAAAATAATAAATTAAAGTGATGAACCTTAACCATAATATCTAGTATATTGTAAAATAACAGAATATTTGTTGCCATTATTGACTTAGTGTGTTTCAGGTAGGGTGAAAATTTTTGCCAGAATTAGAGCCATGACTAAATTTCCTAAAGCCAGAAATATTTCAATGTCCTAAAGCTGTGCTATCTAACTACATGTGCTTTTACGCCCTTGAAATGTGGCTAGTCCAAAGTGAGAGATGCTCTATGTGTAGAATACACACCAGATCTCAAAGACCTGGTTTGAAATGAAGAATGTAAATTATCTCAACAATTTTTAAACTGGTTGTGTGTTGAAATGATATTTTGGATACTTTGTATTAAACTATATTATTTAAATTAATTCCATTTCTTTTTGCATTTTTAAATGTGACTACTAGGCAATTAAAAAATACTGATGTGGCTCACATTTGTGGATTTAACAAAATAATCCAATATGCTTAGCATTGTCTGCTCTCCAGTCAAAGACCATCAGGAACACACTTGTAGTTGAATACACTGGGTTATTACTCATTATAGAAAAATAGGAGAAATGACATGGGGAGCTGTGGGTGTCTCAGTAAGATGTGTTAGAGTCTATTATAGGATTTCGGTTCTGATAGGGTAATTTGGGGAGGGTTTGCTCTAGATCAGGTGCTGCCAGAAAGTGGGGGCAATTACAGTAAATGGTACCTTTAGGTGAGGCAGATGAGAACAAAGCTTCAGGCTATACTTGATAAAGAAGTGCCAGTCAAACATGTCAGTCAGGAGTGAGGACTGGTAGCTATTTTGCAGGGACCTTGTTTTTGCCTGTGCTCAGATAAAGTTATGCAATTGTCTTACTTTGTCTCACAGTCTCAGAGTGAACTTGTCTCATGTTAGTGAGATTACTTATGTCCAAGAGGAGAATAGTGTGACCTAACTATAAGTGTCAAACTGGTTCCCAGCTGTCAGGAGCTCCTTTTTTATTTCAGTCCTGTGCATAACACATAGTAAGTACTCAATGAATTATTTGAAGCTTATTTCCAGATGCCAAGTGGAGAGTAAATAGAATTTAGGACCATGCTTTTAGAAACTCTGATCATTTAATGGCCAGGTAGAGGAGAGAGAGGCTGCAACAGCAAATTAAAAAAACAAAACCAAAAACTGGAGCTATGGAAGGACAACAGAGAGGGTGTGATGTCACAGAAGATGAAGGAAGGGAATTTTTCAAGGAAGAAAAAGGTGATGGAGAGCTCTCAGATATTGCTAAATTGAGGAAGGGGAGTCTGAACATTGGAATTAGCAGCAGGGAAGTCAGTGGCATCCTTGATGAGAGGGGTTCAGCAGGGTAATGGCAAGAAAGTCCAGCTGGGGTAGGAAGAGAAATGAGCAGGAATCAGACAGCTGCTCACAAAGGGAGAAGCAAAATTAGGTTCACTGAAAGTTCATGGTAGGTAAAGGATTGAAATTATTTTTGATATAGAAATTATTTGTATATTTAAATGTTGATGAGATTAGTCCTGTCATACCAGAGAGGTTAAATATACAGGAAAAATGAAAAAAATGATAATTAATGGTTCTAGAAAAGGCTGGCAGGAATAAAATCCAAAATAAATCAGAGTACTTATTGTTGGGTATTTTTTTGGTTGATGGTCTTTGTTGTTTTGTTTCATTTAAGGTATGAGCTGTAATTGGCTAGATAAGATTAAGACACTGAATTATTCTAAATGATAAATACCATAATAAGATTTATATTTCAGATAGATAATAGCACAAAACGCAAGATGGATTGGAGGATTTCAGAAGTGGAAGAACAGACACCATTGAGAAGGCCAGTGTCATTGTCCTGAAAAGGAGAGCATGGACATGAGCCACAGCAGTGACCACTGGGCGAGAGGAGAGGGGACGGCCGTGCGAGCGCTCAGAGGGAGAAGCCACAGCTGGGTGTCCCACGGCAGGAATGAAGCAGGACGTGGAGGACCACTCCTAGGCTGACTGGGGTGACCAGGGGAAAGGTGGCGCCCTTCACTTTGTAAGAAATACACGAGGAAAAGCAGGTTTGGACAGGACTATCAGGGCAGGAAGGGCCTAGAGAAGAGTGTGAGGTTTGTTTGTTTTTTTATTTATTCACTCATTCATTCAATATAGTTCTTAAAAATCTATTTTATGTTGGGAACACATTAAACACTAAGGAAACAGTCATGAATAAGAGAGCTGTAATTCCTGCCTGATTGGTCCTTATTTTACAGTGATTCCCTTTTTGAGTTTGAGATGCTTTTAAGATTTCTAAGTAGATATTTTAAATAAATCATTGTATAAACTAATGTAGGGTTCAGAAGAAAGATCTGAGCTGAAAATTGTACACATACACACACACATGCAACACACACAAAGAGAGAGAGAGAGGGAGAGAGAGAAGGAGGGAGAGAAAGAAAGGGAGAAAATACTGACATTGATGGCATGTATTAAAATATGTGTCTCCCACCTGCAGCCAGTCTGAGCAAAGCAGAGCATAATTTAAAGAAGTTATGCTTCTTAAATGTTGTCTAAGATCTGTGGCTATTTTTGTGGTCAGGTGACTTGAACTGTCAGTCTGACTTTTATATGCCAATACCCAACTTTGTACTTAGCCACACGGAATGACTGATTTCCTTTTGAGTTTAGACAGAGCTGGATTTGAATTCTAGCTCTGCCCCTCTAGATGTGAGAACACAGTATTTATTGAGCATCTGCTCTGTACTAGCCCTATGTAAGGTACTGAACTGCATGGCTAATAATCTATTGTCCTTGCCCTGGCAAAGCTTCTAGATTCATGAAGCAGGTTGATTTTTCATGTACTTTCAGTGACCTTCTTCCAAAAATTAGTCACTACTTCTGCTAGCAATAGTTTCACTTTCATGGGCTGATTTTATAAGCCAGAAAAACATTTTCTTTGTAGGATATAGCTATGCCAAAGCACCCTCTGCTGTAAATAATGAATGGCAAGTCCATCCTGTGGGATCTTGCCCCACTGAGCATTGATGAATTAGCTTTTTAGCACATTTCTTTTTATCTGCCTTATGCACTGCCTTCTCCAAAAGGATCAGAATGACTTAGGAAAGCATTCAAAAGGAAGAGAATCATAGAAGGGGCGTATCTGTCATACATTTTCACTCGTGTTTGACAGTTTGTTTAAGTGCTCAAGAAAGTATTTATACATCAATATTTTTTAATATTGATGCAGTACAGTTGCTTATAAATTCCCAGTCTTTTAAATCCATATGTTGAGAAGTTAATCCTTTGACTAGTCATAGTACCTTAAGGACTACTGGCCAAAGTCTTTGTTGACTATCTGGAATCAGTGAACCAGTTTTCGTAACACTTTCGTAATTCACTTTCCAGTTTTCGTAACAACTCTCTTCATGTACTCATGGGTATGCTACCCACAAATACTCCTTGCGATACTGCATGAAATGTATTCAGTAACTCTTAACCAGGAGTGTGTGAAAATCTTGTGGGAGGGTTGATCTCTACAAGGGTTGATTCTCACAAGGAAGTTTTTTCCCTAAAGTGAGCAATGTGTAGGAAATCTAACTAACCTCCCACAGGGTAAATACATAGAAAAAGGAGAGGAAGGTTGGGGTGGTGCTTTATTCGTACATCCTAGTAAATTTAGCTTTCTTTGAAAGAATATATTCTCAAACTTCACTGTGCATTAACAAAGTGATTGACTCTAGGGAATATTCCAGAAGTATTTAGCGCTTTTCATGTTCACATGGAACAATGGAGAAAATCACATTAAACTGCAATAAAGCATACAAATATTTTAACCCTTTTTCCCTTCTTCTAGAAGAAGTATAATCTATTATCATTTCAATGCTTGACATCAATGGTACAATGAAATACACATATCTCTCCAGCATCAAGCTCTCTTTCTGGTTATAAATTTAAATTCTTGTAATACCAAATCCCAAGACTGTAGGGGAAATTACTATGAGTTCAGATTTGACTACACATTAGTTTCATTTGGGGCTCAGTAGACTTTTCAGATGGGCCATGTCAGCTTTATCTAATCCATGTGGTTTTTCAATACAGTAAACAAAAGGGAAAAAATACAAATTTTATATTAGACTTAATTCCATAAGTCTTCTGTTTTAGGGTTTTCCAAAGAAACAATACCAACAGGAAATACAGACACATATAAGAATAAATTTATTATAGTAATTGGCGCACACAGTTATGGAGGACATAAAGTCCTACAATTTGATGTCTGCAAGCTGGAGAACCAAGAAAGCCAGTTGCTTAATTCAGTCTGAGTCCAAAGGTCTGAGAACCAGGGTGATGATCTCAGTTCAGAGACTGAGGCTGGGGAACCAGGAGCTCTGATTTTCAAAGGTAGGAGAGATGCCCCAGGTCAAGAAGGGAGAAAGTTTGCCCTTTCTTCGTCTTTTTTGTTCCATCTGGGCCCCCAGTGGATTGGACAGTTTCAGCCCACCTTGGTGAAGGCCAATCTTCTTTACTCAGTCCACTGAATCAAATGCTAATCTCATACAGAAACACCCAAAATAATGTTTTACCAGCTATCTGGGCATGCCTTGGCCTGGTCAAGTTGACCATCATGTCCTCTATCCCTACTTTCTTTGTGACTCTCAGGAAGGAACATCAGCTCTTTGATCTTTAGTTTCTTTATCTATACAATGGTAATAACAATATATTTGTAAGGATTTTTTAAGGATTAAAAAGTGTTTATATGCCTAATACATATTTGATGTTCAATATGTTGCAGCCATTGTTCTTAATCATAATATGGGTTTCCAATTAAGGCAACCTCTGAAATGCTATGGTTGTAGGAAATAGTAGTGTTTCAAGTGCACTTCACATTTAAAAAGGACACTTGAGATCAGCCCTTTCTGTATGTCACATATAAACAAAAGCAGCTTGGACAGCAGAGTATAAATTTTTGTACTGTAAGAAAAAAATGCCTACCAGTTCTATTGGTTTTAACCTTCTCCCTTCAATCTGCAATCTCCTAAATTACCTGAAATACAAATTTTAGTAGGCAAAATCTTAAGATGGCACCAGGATTTTTACCCCTGCGTTACACCCATGATTTGGTTCCCTTATATGGCAAGGATGAAGGGACCTTCCAGTGGTAATGAAAGGCCCAGATCAGTGGACTTTAATCAAAAGGGAGATTATCCTGGGTGGGCCTGACTTGATTAGGTGGAGCCTTTTAAAAGGGAGCTTAGGCCTTCTCTGAGGTCAGAGTGATTCTTCTGGCCTTGAAGACTGACTTCCATATTGTGAGAGGTGTATGGGATGATCACAAGCAAAGAACTGGCAGTGACCTCTAGGACCTGAGAGGGGCCCCTGTTACAGGCAGTAAGAAAAAGGAGACCTGAAGTCCTACAACTGTGAAGAACAGAATTCTTCCAAAAACCATATGATCCTCAAAGAGAGCCTGGAGCTCTAGAAAGGAACACAGGCGGGCCTGCCCCTTGATGGCAGTCTGATCCACAGAAAGAGTGAAATAATAAATGAATGTTTTCTTAAGATGCTAAAATTGTGGTTATTTGTTACACAACAGCAGAAAACTAATACAAAATACACTTTTTTCTAATTTTCCAACAGCCTGTTTACATGGTGGTTCAGGACTTGAAGGTACTATCCAATGGTCTGAATATCAGAGAAGAATGTGACTGGACTAAAATGATTTCAATAAGCAAGTCACTTGAACCTGCTCAAATGTCAAACATTTAGGTAGAGTTGATTAGAATGGAATATGGGGGAAGGGAAATATCTTTTTAAAAGAGGGAGAAGAAACTTCACTTCCAATTTCATTAGCAACTACTCATCTTTATCAATAACTAAACCAGCCCAAATCACAGTGGTTCTTAATTAAAGACACAGTAATTTGACCACTACCCTGATAAAGCAGTTGAAATGTTAGGAGACAATTTAATTAGAAGAAATGAGTCTGTTTATCAGTATAAAAAGTGCAAACAATCTCATAGAACTAATTATGAGATTAGTTGATTACAAACACTTAGGAGGGTTAATAATAGACTTAAGTGTAAATCCTTGAGTTTGATTAGACTTAATCTAGAGTCAGTCCCAGACATTTGTGGGTTCCAAATATGTTCTAAAAACTTATCTAGGTATAAAGGTGTATATACCTAGGCATGAAGATGTATCTAGGTATAAAGACGGTACATCTCTGGAAAAGAGGAAAATGAGCTTGAGAATTACCATATTGGCCTCTTATTTAAAACCTGTGTATGTTGTAATGAATTAAGTGAAATTGACACATAATTACACAATTTTTAGGTGTGAGCCCATAGTAAAGAATAGGGAATTAGTGGTTCAGTATCTCAAGATCATCAAACAGCAAAGCAAGCTGTAGTGCACTGAATTTGTTATCACCCTTGAAGAAATACCCTGCTCACAACTATGAAGAAAGGTGGGTTAAAGACTCACAAGTAAAAATGACTTCTGGAAAACTGACAAGAAATTAAAAAGTGCCGATAAGCCACACACACTTTATTTCCATGAGACAAAAACATATTAGTCACTTCAAAGGACTCACATAAATCTGTTTCTGGAGGACCTGCAAATGTAATTCTGAATGTGTGTGTGTGTTACTGTGTGAACCTGTGTTTGAGTATCTGCATGTATGTGTGGGTAAAAATATGAACTCTGACCAGCCAAAATTCTTGATGTGTGGTGGCATATAGGTTATTTAGTGTGAAGGTTATATTTCAAAGTCTCTTAACTATTCGACTTTATTCCTAGCCCAGGTCAAGTTTTCACACAAAAAATGCTTAATGCTTATCAGCCCTTAGCCTGGGAAAGTATAAGTCTAAGAGACAATCGATGAACTTCATTTTCTGACTCTCTCCCCAGAGTGAGAGCTGCTCTTGTACACCCACGGTGCTGACAGGGCGTTAGGAGCATCCTGACGGCTTCTAGTCATGAGTCTGTCATCTTTCTGAACACCACTGTATTTGGAGGAACATGAGAAAATAATCGCTACCAGTGCTGGGAAAATAATACACATGCTTCTCTGGTAGATCAAATAAATGTTAAACTTCAATTAAAGCTCCTCTGGTAAGGTAGGATCTAATTTTTCTACTGTTGGGAACACGTGCAGTTTTCATCATCACTTTCTCCTATTCAATAATAACAAACTTGACTTACATTGTGTTAATCTGCAAGAATCCAGGTTCCTTATAGGAAAATTAGAAAACACAGGGAAGTGAAAAGAACATAATTAAAAGCATCTATAGCCTTCTACCTATTTTAATAGTATATTCTTCCCTTGTAGCTAAGCAATATATATATATATATACATACACACACACACACACACATGGCCTTGAAAAATACAACAGCTAACATAAAAATTAAATGGGAAGTCCTTAGGGTAGCTAAAGCACTCTGGGTTTCATGGCACCAAAGTTGGAGGGTGCAGCCCAGAGCCCACATGGGTCCTCGGAACCGCACGGGCAAGCCCATGCTACAGAGGAGGGTATGGGCACATTTGTCAACAATAATGTTTATATTTTCATGGATCCAAGCAATAAAATTAATGCTTGTCACAAATATAGTAGGTTGAATTTGTATTATAATATATTGATATGAAACTTACACACAAGACTGGCTTTGGGGTGTAACTGCATTAGCATCAAATAACAGGCTAATAAAAACTGTAGCAGAAACAGTTTATGACCCTCTACTGCCTGGTGTTTTACATTATATTATCTTACTGCAGACATCTGAATTAAAGGTTAACAAACACTATTTAACAGTTGTCTGAATGAATGTAAGTGCATGAATACATGCTTCTTGCAATTTTTATAAGTTTTGATAATACACATGCTTTGTGATTTGGGCTAAGACATGACTAAGTGGGTGATGGTTCTTGACTAACTCTTTTAAATAATATGAAATAGCACATTTTGTTAGACTTTCTCCAGTTAAGTGCATATCCACCATTAAAGCAATCTGTCATTGTTTTAATAATATCATTAACATCTACAATATAACTCACAAGGGTTTGTTCTTCTTTCAAAATTAGTATCACACACATTTATAGAGAAAGCTTGAGATACAAAAACAAAGTTAAGAAGCCTTCAACTCTGAGCTATACAAATATTTTTAAATGGTTACATAGAGGTATGTCTTTACTAAGAAAAGCCCACAGAAATTACATACCCATTAAAATGGATTAATGATATAAAATATAAATTACTTTTCTTTCTAATGTAGAAATCAAGAAATATGGCTTGCTGTACTACAAAATGCACTTGGGCTAATGAAAATAATTTAAATTATTGGGCTACTGAAAATAAAAATCAGTATATAAAATTTATGATTTATATATATAAATGATTATAATCAGTCTTTAGAAATATTTTGGAAAAATTTTAATGCATAAAAATAATATATTAAGTGACTAATGAAAAAGATAAAATTTTATTAGCAAAGTTAGATGGTAATATCCAACTTTAAATTGCTAAAATACATCTTATTTACTACTGAGGCTTCAGTAAATAGGTTAAGATTCAATTAATAATTAATGTAGAAAGTTTAAGTTTACAGAATAGATTGGAGGTTCTAGAAGAAGAAGAATATCTCCTATATTCACAAAAAATATATACAATTGTATAAATATGAATTACAAACTGAAATGTATTTGTTCACAGTTACCTAAAGTTGTCAATATATATAAAAGCTCTCTTAATTTAACAATATTTCCTTACTATTTAGGTTATAAATAAAATATCAAACTAGCTAGAAGGATAGAGATATAATCATTTTTCAGATCATAGAAATCTCCTTTCTCAGACTAAACTTGGTCTGTCTTGTAATAACTGCTAGAATAATCTACTAAACATTATAGTTAGTTGGAGTCATATCTTTTCTCCTTTAATAGAGAAAATTCTTTAAGGATCAATACTCTGCTTTTCCAAAATTCCTTCAAAGCTTAGCTCAGCACCTTGTACATTACAAATACTAAATAAATAAATGCCCTGAAATTATCTTAAATATACATGCCCAAAATCAATGCATTTTCCCCATCTCAATAGCTCTTCCTCCTTAAGATTGCTCATCTCAGTAGTTGCCAACCATTGAGCCCCCTAGGCAAAAAAACAGGGAGTCATCCTTGACTACACCCTGGTTCATGAACTGTAGTTTCAAATGCAGTGAAAATCCTATCTCAGTTTAAAGACCCTAACAAATCTGGTTTCTGTTTTCTATCCCCACTGCCACCATTTTTTGACTGGCCCTCTTTTTCTGTGCATTCAGTTCAGTTGCTCAATACCTTTCTGATTTTAACGCCTGGAATATATTTGAATTCTATTTCTAGGTGCAAAACCATGATCCTCTGTGGTACTGAGGAACTGGTTCAGTTCATTGAGCATTTGAGAGTATTTCCCAAATTTGCTCCACTCTGCCACTTCCATTATCTATCATTTCTTCTCAGTTTTACCTTTTTCCTAGTTATCCCCATTAGGAGGGCTTACTATTCATTTGTGGTAGAAACAAAATTCTTACTGTTACTTAAAAGAGGAACTTGAGGCATTACATAAACTATGTTAGATTACGGCCAATGAGAATTTCGATTTGGGAATAAAATGCTACATAAATAGACAGGATAATCCATTTTAGATTTAAAGAAATATCAACAAAAATCAATCATGCTTTTTCTTCAGTGGGAGTTTTTAAGACATAGTGATGAATTTCTGGATAGCCTTTTCTGTAAAAGATGACTGGTCTTCAACTCAAGCGAAGTCAATTGTTTGCTTCATCTCCTACACAAAATTATTTCCCCCTAAAATAACCACCTTGCCAAAGAAAACTTCTGCCACAGTGGTGAATTAGTATAGCGTACCAAACTGAGTTAACTATTTCGGAGGCTCTATCATGTTATATCTAGATGATCAAAATCATGTAAGAGAAGTAAGTACATCTTGAATTGCCTCTTCTTTTGGAGAAAGATCCAGCACATGGCACTAGAAATGTTCCTCTACAAGTCTAATGAAAAACAAATTAGACTTTATTCCAATTTATTCAACATAAACTTTCTAAGCTCTTATGGAGTGCAAGCAAGCTAGTGGAGCAGTCTTGGTCCACTTGCTCACTCTTGATTCTCTATGCCCCATCAGGGAACAGAGTCATGTTCTCAAACAAGGATAAAGGCAACGAGCATATGGCATTTAGTGATCATTTAGATATTACACAGGATTCATGTGAAGATTCCCAGATAACAAGATAGCTATAAGGGAAATATAGCTTTTGGAATCAGAAGCCCATAGCCTAAACCATACATTAGACTAACACTATTTGAGCTTTTCAAAGTAACTCAAACTGTTTATCCTTAAATTCTTTCATTGAGCAAATCCTAAGCATTACACTGAGTAGGCATTAAGAAGACAATGATAACTCACATTTAGTAAGTATTTGATACTGCATGGTGCTCTGCACAATTGTTGCTGCATTAATCCTGTTAGGCAGACACTGTTATCCTCATCTTATGGATGGGGAATCAGAAGTACAGAGAGGAGAGGGAAGCACCAATGGTCAAAAGTTAGGAAGCAAGAGAACGTGGATGTAAGCCAGGCCATTTAGACTTTAGAGTTAATATACTTTCCCACATTATATAATACTTCTTCACTAGATCATTGTGAGGAATATACGTAAGATAATTATGAAAATGTCTTATAAATGCTATATACCATGCTATATAAATTTTCATTATCTTATTCCTATTATCAGTCTATTACTAATCTAGTATGTTAAAGTTCTAATGTATTTCAGAGACTGCCACAAACTTGCCTATGTTAGTGACCCAGAGAAGTGGGAGAGTTCCTCTTATATCCTTCTTGGTTAAGTGAATAAAGAGCAGAAAGAAGAAAGGAACATACTGTTACTGTTCTCCAGGCTTGTTTACATAATATCACACTGAATTTCAAACAATACCCCCATGGCTTAAGTATTGTTACCCCCCACTGTAAGGATAAGGAGTCTGAGAGTCAGAGAAATAATATTCTAAACATCCAATAAACAGTAGAGTAGAATTTAAGCTCAGATTCATCTGACTGAAAATCCAGGTTCTTTCTACTATAACACACTACCTTAACAAGGTAGCAGATGAGGTATTCTCACTATAACCAATGTAAATACCCAGCTTAGTATGTCTGACATTTACTATAAATAAAAGTTTGAAGAATGTGTACACTTGCTTAACAAAGAAAATGTCTTTATCTGGGATTAAATTATCTGGGATATTTTCTTCATTTATAGCATTTGGGACACAACAGAATCTCGTACCCCATTAGAATACTCAAATTAGAGTCTAAAACCTTTCTCAAATAGCCAGAGAAAAAACTATTATGAGCAGAATTCATTTATAAATCTATCTGAAAGCCATATACAAAGTAGACCAGAGAGTTGTATGAGATACTTTGCTGACTTAAGATCAGTAATTTTCTATCTTCAGAAGAAAGCTTACATACAGAAACCAGCTCTGTAATGCCATTGAATTGAGAGAATTAAAAATGTAGACACATATAATTTTTTCACTGTTACAAAACCACTTAGACAGCTTTTTTGGGTTGTTTTTGTTAATTCATTGACTTATAACCCAAACCTGTGGGTTTTTTAACTTCTAATTTTAGCTTTTAAATAAATTTTTTCTTTCCATTTAGCCAAATTGTACTTGTTAATCTGCACAACCACTTATTTCATTAAATTAATTCAAAAATCATTTTTGAACATCTGACACAGGCTGGCCCTCTGCTAGAGGTCTAAGAGATGTAGAAGGATGTAGCAGGCCTGACCCCTGCCTTCTGTGATTCACTGTTTCATCCTGGGAATGGAGCTGGGAGGGGACGAGAATCACACAAGTAATATCAGTATCACATAATTAATATTTTCCTATGAGCAGCATAGGTCACTATGTGAGCACTCAACAGGGGGCCCAGCTTGGTCTCAGGAGCCAGTCAAGCTCTTTGAAGGTGGGTACGTAACATCTAAGGGCTTAAAAACAAATAGAGAAGGGCAGGCAGGGCAAGGGAAAAGGGCGTGGAAAGGTGGTACTCCAGAAAGAAGACTGGATTGTACCTGGTCTCATGTCCCATAGTGGTCTCGAGAGATACCACTCATGAGGCCCTACCACTTCAAGAATAATCTTTAACAGCAGAAAAAGTGTTTTGTGGATTTCAGGAGATTTGCCATTGTGGACACAGAAGCCATGCTTGAACAGCATTCTGAACTTCGATTTTATAATATATGATCTTAGACTGTAATTGAGTGTAACTGTCAATAATAAGTGATTTATGATCACTTTTAGATATTCAGGCATCATGTTCTATTGACTGACATGCCAAAGACTTCATAGCACTAAGTATTATGGCTAATACAAATAGTAATTTTTCCTGTGAGTTTAACTAAGGGTCTTCATATTGATGTAATTAAAACTGCACTGGCATTTAAAATGCATCACCTAGATAGAATACCCTAAGATTTACCCTGTTAAGATTCATAAGAGATCTAAGTAATTGCAATTTGCATTATTTTATTCTATATATGTTACTTCCCTGAAGAAATCAAAGTGTCTGCATATTTGTATATGGACCTATTATCAAGTATTTCATTATTTTCATGGACAAAATTGTTCACTAGAGCACATCAGCATCACAGATAGAAGCAAATGCTTGTTTAATATTTAAATCTAAGAGTTCTTATTGCCCATTATCTACCTATTAAGAATTACAAGTTCCAATTTCACCAAGAATTCCATGTTAATTGCATGCTTTATAATGAGATTGTTTGTTATCCCTAGCCTTCAACAGCACTGATTAATCCCCTCAGTGTACTCACTAAGTTGATATTTTTTACCTATTGTCTGCACACCTAGTATAGTGTGATTCTTAAAAAAGCAAACTGAAGGAGAGGAGCACTGATTGTTAATTTTGTCCAATAGATATCCTCTGGGCTTATAACTCTCTGACATGCAGACGTATCCCACAGAAGACAAAGAAAATATTAGCCACAAGGAGCCATTTATCTCTCTGCAATCCAAACCAGATTCTGCCTCCATGCCATCCCAGAACAAATGAATGACTACTACCTAGGATATTGCTGTAGTTTAATAGATTGTTAAACTTATTTCAAAATTACCAACTTTGCATATAAGTATGAATACACACACACAGACACACACACACACACACACACACATAAAATTGTCAACTCAATGAAGGTAGAAAATCTTCATTCTAGTTAGGAAACCAAGGCTTAAAACGTTTAAATCATGGTGGTGTAGTATTTGAACCCAAACAAATGATTCAAAATCATCACTAACACTCTAGACACTACTGACTCTCAGGTGTTAAAAAGAATAGAAAAGGAGTTTCTTTAATGAGAGTTTGTTTTGCTCACAAAACAAAATAAAACATGTCTCCAAAAATACTGAGTCCTTTAGGTTCTGACCAATTCCCACCTATATTTCAAGAAAGCAAGAAGAAAAGGAAATACAAATAATAACTTTGAAGTATTGCATTTTACTTCTGCTTGCTGAGACTCTAGCAGTAAAGAAGTATTTGCATCATCACATTATGGAAGTGTAGTAAACTCATCATGGGTTGTTTTATTGGAGAAGCAAATTTTTCATAGTAAAGAGAGATGAAAGAACAGATGTACAATAAAAAGAAACCACACACTTTATTAGTTCCTATTCTGATAGCCCACATGGTCTGCTACAAGAATATATAACTCCTTCCTATTCTGGCTACCTCTGAGCACACCACTAAACAAAATTATTATATCCAGTGGCTATTTTTAATGTAGAGAATGAATATTCACAGACAGCAGTTAAAGATTTCAGTCCTGAAATCATAACTTTTTTGCTGCAATATTTGTGACTACTCAAAAGCTCAATAATAATTTCTGATGCATACAACATTCACTTCCAAATATTTTTCCACATCTATGAACTGAATTTATCTTCATGCCTCTGGGAAGTAATTAAGATTATCCCTACTTTACAAATAGGGAACAGAGTCATAGGTTGACGTAACCCATTTAAGTGAAAAAACTTAAAGACAAGATAGTAGCATGAAAGTGACTAACTGCCAGTCTGCTTTCAAAATTGTCATGGAAATGACTATCCATGTATAAAGACAGAAAGCCTGTATCA
This sequence comes from Manis pentadactyla, assembly GCF_030020395.1. Taxonomy (NCBI): domain Eukaryota; kingdom Metazoa; phylum Chordata; class Mammalia; order Pholidota; family Manidae; genus Manis; species Manis pentadactyla. The sequence goes on from NC_080029.1 coordinate 87,140,122, forward strand.
ACACTGGAAACTGTCCCTGAGGACATCACACAGCAGAAATCCTGAGCTGCCTGCTACTGCTCACATTACTAGAATGATGAAGGGCCATCAGATTATAGCCACCATGGAACACTGTGGGTAAAACTGCAATATTTCCAGAATCTCTCACCTGGCTTTAGTACAGCTCCATATCAATAAGTGTTTCCAAGGGGTGGAGAGAAATAGTCCATCTCCATATCAATTGATATTTACAAGGGCGAGGAGGACCAGAGAGAGGTTGGGTGTGGTCCCTTCTTCTGCAACCAGGTCGCAAGAGACACGGGAGAGCAGACGTGGACGACTGCTTGCAAGAAGTAAACAAGTTTCTCCCACTTTATTTCTCCTTTTGACTGATTTCGGTTTCAAAGGTATTTTACTCTGGGATTTTTCCCCCCAGAGTTACAAACATCAAAAGTGAGTAGATAGAATCCCAGCAGAAAGCCAAAAACACCTTCTAATTCGACTAGGTGGAGATGTCTGGCACCTCTAGGGTAGAGACTAAAGACTACGGGGAGCAGAGATCTCACAGCAAGACTTTTTCTCCTACTATGTGCCCATCCAAGAATGAAAGCCTTGCCATGGCTGGTTCTGCTGAGGGCAGCTACAGTGAGCTTACAATACAGCCTTCAAATTCTCTGACACTGGTCCCATCATTTTGCAATTGCTCTGTTTAAATGTCATGTATTTTACTCTTTCATACTGATCCACTTTTCAGAACATCAGGATATGTTCATATGCCAAGAGCTATTGTGTGGTATGTGTTTTGTTTTGATATCCTTACTGGGGTGGGGTTGGGGGGTGGGGAATATATGTTATTAATATTTGCATTTTGAGAAAATATGATTCTGTTTTTAACTCTATATTTTAGGTCCAGATGGAGGGATAACAGAGAAGTTAATAGTTGGCTGTAGTTTCACTTTATCAGTTCAGAAATTCAGTAACCCAAGCTGGGGACATCTGAGGACTGAGCCTGGCATTGGCCCCATCTCTTCTTGGGTTGGTTGCTGTTACAGTCACCTTACGCTAGGTGAGGGATACTGAGGGCAGGACTCTCTCTCTCTCTCTCACACACACACACACAGAACTCAAAGCAATGTAGAAATTTCTGAATTTAAGAGAAATAGCAAATAGAGGAGAAAATAAGCAGAGAGGAGGTAGAAGAGGGGAAAGAAGAAAAATTTTCTGAACTGAATAAAGACTTGTATCTGGGGACTGAAGGATACAAATATACCAAATACCAATACCAAATATTACAGCTTTGGATGGGAGCAATCGTAGATAATAAGAAAGACAGAAGAGTCAGATAATAAATAAAAATATCACCTGATTAGTACGGCTGATTGGAGAACTTGGCTTAAATCTTAGGCCACAACAGGATTCCTAATAGATTAATCCTGAATCAGACAGATAGACCCACATAGTCACTAGCACAGTTGTGCAACCACAGGCCTCCAACACAGAGGCTGGCAAGTTACCACAGGAGTCAGACACCACCAGACATGTATCCTCCCTGCAGGCAGGCTGCACTAGAAAAAAAGGAGAAATATTAGGAAGGGCTGACCATCCTTTGCCAAACTCACAAATCAGACAAGTAACTCCTTCCAGGGAACTGGCTAGAAAATGGAAAGAAGAATGCTTCCCCAAGGGGACCAAGAATGCTACTGAAGACCATTCATGGAGCCTGGAGGCAGGGGAATAGTGTTTGCTCCCTCTGTACATTTATACCCTAGGCAAAATAAATGAAAAAAGATCTATGTATTTTGATACATTCTTATAACTACAGTGATAGTGGAAAATTTGATTCACCATTCTGGCAGAAAACAAACAAAAAAACCTACATTGTCTCTAAAAGGAAAAGAAGTACAAGTATCTAAATTTATCCTTAGAATCATCAGAAGTGGCTTCATTTTTAATGATTATAAAAACATTTTTAATATCTTAAAGAACACTAGTATAATGTACCTTCCTTCCACATTTCAAAGGACCAAAGGGATAAGAAAAATCAAACTACTTAAGTTTAAAAAAAAAGGAAAACTCTTGGGTTGTAGATTGAAAAAGAAAGCTAAGCTTAATTGATTAGCTATATGTAAGTTAGTAAAATTACAAAGGAGTATTTATAAATCAGGTAATCTAGACAAAGATACACTCACAATAAACATTTAGGTGTTTTTAACATAAAAAGAAAAGGAAAGAATATACTAATAAACTAAGTTTCTGAAAAGTTAAAGATAAGATAAACACCAAACAACAATTAAAAAAGAATAATAGGTAAAATAAACATACATGGTTCTTTCAAAAACCTGTGAAATAAAAAAATTATGATAAATCTACTCAAATATAAAAGAGAAAAAAAAAGGAATGAATTTAAATCTTAAATGATTACTATATGCAAAATCATGCCTCTCTTTTGAAAAATATTCAATGAGATGGTCAATTTTCTGGAAAACATAAATTACCAAAATTGATTCATGAAAGAAGTATATAATGCTTTGACAAGAAACTTAGATGCAAGTTATCAAGACATCACATTCAAATATGTCTACATGTGTTGATATATTTACTGATTAGGCTTTCCACACTTTCAAGGAATAAATGATTCTCATATCATATAAACAAGCTAGAAAGAGAAAAATATTCACAATTTATTTTTATGTAGTTAGCATAAAGAAAATGTCCCTTAATCTTTTCTTGCATTTCATAATCTTGATATTTTTGAGTATAGACAGTTTTTCTATCTCTAGCTTGATCAATTGGAGAATGGCCTTGAATAATTTTTAAGGAATATAATGTGGGTGTGGGTGATATGTTTCTCAGCTCTATGTTCTTGGCAATGTCTTTCTATTGTTCTCATGCCTGGCAATGTATTTCTGTTGCTTCTTGGCTTAGTGTCATATTTGTTTCTCAAAATTCTATAGCTATTGCTCCATTCTGTCCTAGAGAGTTACTGTTAAAAAGAGGGAGAAGAAAATATGAGACAAACTTATTTTTCTTTTATGGACAGTGTATTTGTGTTCCCCACAAATCTTATATTGAAATCCTAACTGCTAGGTATTTGGAGGGGAGGCCTTTGGGAAGTGATTAGGGAATGAGGGTGGGGACCTCATGAATGGTATTAGTGCCCTTATTAGACAGATCCCAGAAAGCTTGCTTGCCTTTTCTGCCACATGAGGACACAGTGAGAAGACAGCTGCCATCTATGAACCAGGAACCTATGCTGCCTTGATCTTGGACTTCCCAGGCTCCAGAATTATGAGAAATAAATGTTTGTTGTTGAAGCACCCAAGTTTATGGTTTTTTTGTTAGAGCAGCCTGAACAGACTAAGACAGTTTCTGTATCTTTCTTTCCAACCATCAATTACCAATTTGGATATATGATACAAATTCAATTCGTAAGAGTAACAAAAATTATAAAGTACCTAGGAATAATATATAAAACTTTTATAGAGAAAACTATATATTTTTACTGAAGGACATAAAAGAAGACTAAGCAGAAATACCACTTCCACTGAGACGATATTCCATATTGTAAACATGTCAGTTTTTCTCTAATTCAATCTATCAATTCAGTATATTCCAAAGCAATACTGTAGTGTGTGTGTGTGTGTGTGTGTGTGTGTGTGTAATATATAGAAAATTTATAACTGGATGGATAGGAACTGAAATTTGAGATGATGATTCAAGTAGATTTTACCTGTAGTAATTTAATTTTATACACAAAGGAGGTAGTTAGATATTGCATAATTAAGAACTAACTTAAAAATAACTTGAAAGATATGATCTCCATTGTTAACAGTGTTTCCCTCTGAGCATTTTTATTTTCCTATTATCTTTCTATGATTATTATAATAAAAATAATACCTACATAATTAGAAAAATACATATATCAGTTAAAAATAGATATCACATTATCTAAAGGGCAAGGCCAATTGACTCTTAGACCAGAATTCTATGAGGTTACATAATCTAGATTCATTCTACCAAAAATATAGACATAATAATAAGGTGGGGCTTTGGTTTTTTCCCAGTAATTCACTTCCAGGCCTCCAAAGGGGAAACATAAGTTTAGTGATCTAAAAATCTGTAGTCCAGCTCCATGTCAATAAGTATCTTTTCATGACAGCCTGTGTGTATTCTTGCCAGGAATTCATGGGTTATTTGAGAGCATTTAAAGATTATAAAGGGCTATGGCTTTACATTCCTAAAAGCACTATTGTTTAGAAATTCACTGAGAAGTCAGCATGTGTTTATAGAAACTCAGATTTTAATTAGCCAATGCCCTGAGGTCACTAAGGACAATAATAAACATTCATTATCATTACTTGAGCACAGTGCTCAGAGGTGCACAGTGAAACAGAGCAGCCAAACCAACCCTAGTAATTCATAGTGAGATTAAGATCACAGACACACTTATCACAAAGTGGCCAATAAGGAATACTGGCTGTATCAGATATACCAGTCATAACTCTTCTACTATTATGGCAAAATAATAATTAACAGATCAAATTTAAAGTCTCCAGGATGGTAAATTTTCAATAGTCTCAGTGTGTACTTGTGTTAGATATACGTTTTTATAAGCACGTTTATAAGTCATTTGAAAAATTGTTGTGACAATATCTCAGTGAATCTAATAAGGAAATTATATCCAGGCTGTATCAAACATGAAAAATATTAATCATATTACAGAAACACCACTTGAATCTTTCAAAATATTGAAGAAAAGTTTGAAATGATTCAAAATAAGAAGTTCACTTTATAAAATTCAACTTCTAAAATAGTTGGTAATTAAAGAAAAGTGAAATCCTATTTTAAGAACAGGGAGGGGACAGATTAAAGATGTGATCATTATTTTAAAATGCTAGTATGTATTTCTTTTTGTTCCTTCATATGCTTATTTCAGAATTATGGGAACTGATCATGCTTCCTAGAGATTTGTGCAGAAAATTCAGTGCAGTGGTGACAGTGTAGGTACAAAATATAATGTGGAGAGAATTGGTTCTTCTTCCCATAAGACTGGTGTTTTTTAATCTAATGAAAACCAGAGGCAAAGTCACCACCTTAACTGACATAATATGTGAGTTTTCCACAAGTAGCTACTTTGTCAAGTGAGTTTTGTTTAAGAATCTCAAGGAAAATGATGGAACCTGAGAGAGTAACTCCTGGTAATATCCTCTTGGGCCACATGACGTGTTGAATTACCAGTGCCCATCAAAATCTTGTCTAGTAATGGAGATTTTTCAAAATCATTTTCTTCTGTCAACTATAACATTAGTGAGTCAAATGTACTTAAAATCTGGAATGGTAAGCTACTTGCAAAACTATACTTAAGATACAAGTTCTGTCGTAAAGAAAAAACAGTGATTTACAGAAATGAAAAGCTAAACTGTACTTCAACAGTTGTTGTTAGCCCTTGACAGTAACAGACAGTGAAGCACCTTCCCATCAATACATCTATGAAAACAAAACAGAACAATAAACCTCATACCAACATCCAAATCAAACCCTAAGAAAGAAATATCATTAACATACAGAAGAAATACTAAAGATAGCACTGAGAAAATAGGGAAAGCCTTGTAAACATGGAAAAAGAAAATGTAGGGAAGCTTCCTGCATTGCTACCTTCTGGCTCAGATCATCTGTAACCTCCAGTATCACCTTTACTGGACCTATGTTGCCTTTGTGATGGACAAAGCAGATTTTCCTCCACCCACTCCCAACCCCAGTCCAGTGAAGTTATGGAGAAAGCAGCTCATAATCATTGAGTAATTGAATGAATTAATCTTTCTATTTTCATTCAGACCTAGAAACTCCTAAGAGTTGGGAAAGGACCGGTTTGGGCACAGTGTTTTTGTAAGGATTTGCCCTAACCAAATTAGAGTTAGAGGACAGCAGTGAAAAGGACCTGGGACAGAGAGTATTAGAGAAATGGAATGGGCATCAGGGAGCTTCCTTCTACATGGGTCCAAAGAGCCATACCAGAGAAATCCACACCAGACACTGGATACTGGGAGCTGTGTCCTAAGCTCCTGAATCAACCTGCCCCTCTTGCCGTCCCTCTGAGAAGGAGATCTGCCCGCACCCAAGAGGACAGTGAGTGGGGCCCAGGAACAGCCCGATATGTTGTGTGTTGACAAATAAAGGGAAAAGAAGGGCTTCTCCTTCATCCTGGATAAGGAAAAAAAAAGAAAGGAAGAAAGGAGAGCAACAACATGAAGCCTGTGAACAATACAACCAGGGGAAAGGAGATGTTGCCTTGAAGATGCCAAGTTAAGCCCTCTTCTGAAAATAATTTAGTGTAATGACCAGAACAAACTTAGGAAAAAGCATCTGGCATCTTCAATAACATGCAGAAGTACATGATGTGGAAACAGAAAACCATGAGGAAATAATAAGCTGAGACAAAAGGACAGGATGAGGTGCAAAAACAATAAATTAGATGAAAAGGAAATGAACTGCAACAATAGAATTATAAACCACAATGGATGTGATAAGGGACTGGATCAAGATGGTGAACTCTGATCATATGACTCCCTTCCCTACTGTCACAAATGCCATGAAATAATAAGCGCACAAAAAAAGATTGTTTTCAAATAGCTGATTTATAACAGTACAGAAAAAGAATTCATGTAAGACAGAAAGAAGGCAGTATGAGATTTATGAAAATTAAAACTGAATAAAATTATATCTCTAAAAATATACAGAAATAGATCATTATGGAGTAAGGGCTGTTCAGATGGGAGTTTCCAAAGCAGCCAACCGGAAGACAAGGAACACTGCAACTTTCATCAGGGAGAAAGTTGCACTTGGAGCAGTTAAACAAGTGGAGGCCCATTCTCACTCGAACCACCTCCCAACACGATGTAATTTACACTTTTACAAGCAGAGAGTGAGGCACTAGACCCAGGGAGGTAGAGCAATGACCCAGCCAAGTACTCCTGGGTGAGATAGGGACCACCTGTATACTACCAAAGACTCCTGGATGACTGCATGAGGTGGTATAATCCATCCTACCCTCCCAGTCACATGAGGCAGATAAGCATCACAGGCCAATCAACAGGGATTCTCACATGCAATGATGACCAGAAAAATTTTAAAAACCCACAACCATGTGATATTTCTAACTATTTGAGAAAAAATAACACCATGAATGAGGCATACACACAAAAAACACTAGAAGTAGTAACATCAAAATACACACATACACATACACACACAGTTAATAGGGCAATGTAAATTGAGCATAATTGTTTTTAATACTCTCAGAGAAATTCAAGACTGTGTCCATGAATAATAAAAAAACCAATAGGTAATTTAAAACAAGTTTTATTATGAATACTATATACTTAGGGTCCATGCTCTACTCACCAACCCTCAACAACTATCAACTCATGGGTAATCAGATTTCATCTATACTTATCCCTCTACTCTGGGTTATTTTAAAGAACTGCCCCATATGATACCATTTTACCTATATATATTTCAGAGAAATTTTTGCTACAGCAAAATAAAAAATTCTACAGATACGCAAGATTATAAAATAGACACAGACAACGATAAAATTTAGTGACCTGGGAGATTGAACTCTTCAATCTTCCAGGAGTGCTGAAAAAGATAAAGACAGTATTTGATTCAACAGAAGCAGAACCTGAGACAAGAATTTGCATGCATGTAATTTATGAAGGGAGCGCTTTCAGAAAAACTGGTAAGAAAGGAGGAAATCAGAAAAGAAAAGAGGAAGAAGTCAAGCAAGAATGGGAGTTCAAATGATGTCTAACCTCATCTGTTTCATGGAATACTTTTTGAAAAATCACACCAAATAGTTTGTCTTACCTTAAGGGAAAAGAATTGGGCTTTGATATCAACATATTGATAGTCATTGGCTACTGGTTGCTCTCCAAGCAAAGCAGCTACAAGGACCCAAGGGAAGTTCTGCTAAGGTTACAGGTGTGAATCAGCAGCAGAGATTCAGGTATCAGTGAGGGATTGTGCTCAAAAAACTAGTCAAAGTAGTACTTGGAATCTGGGTGGAGATCCACAGCACCAGCCTCTGGTGGAAAGTGTAATGGAAAAGTTAAGTGACAAGGAGAATATAGAACTTTCAATATATTCTAAAAGAAGTCACAGAAGGATAGAAGAAGAAAAAATAAAAAGAAACAATGAAATTATAAAAGACGTTTTGTAAAAAAAGTGAATTCTTCAGTTAGAAAAGACCCACAAATTTCCAAGCAAAATGAATATTTTAAAATATGCATAATTAGACATTTCTGTTTGAATATCTTATAATAACAGAAAATTCTAAGAGTTTCCAGAGAAGGAAAGCCATCTATCTATTATGGTGGAGATAAATTTTATAATTAATCCTCAAACTATGATACCGAAAAGAACAGTCACCCAGTGTTATGAATAAGAATAAATTATAAATTTACTATTATATATCTTGTTGACTGATGTGTGTGTTGCTGAAGTTCAACATATTGACTGACATTAATCTATATGCCACTATGTTTCACACATCAGAAAAGGATGGCAGCCACCAGATTTTTGGTTGGTTCCCTAGACTTTCACACTTAATGATAACTCACTTCTTAGAGGACACTTTGTCTGAGGCCCACTGGCTGGTACATCCAGTAGGACTGGTGGAAATCAGAGCAGATGCTCTAAGCAACTGCCGGTTGCTCAGTATCTTTTCTATGCTCTGTTGCTACAACTCTGCATATCCTGAAATCATATCAATTCTGCATATGGTAATGATTTAAGCACAAATTCTAATTATGAGCATGCAGTCCTTTAACCAAATTAATATTGATCCATTACATCTACAAAGAAAGAAAATCATATCAGAGTTAAACATCTTATCAATAACATTGAATGTTAAAATGTAATGGAGTAATGACTTCAAAACCATAAAGGGAAATGATTTATGTACAGCATAATTAATGTACAGAAAATTATCATTCAAGAGTGAGGGATAAATAAAAGTAATTTTAAACCATGCTAAAATCCAGAAAAGAAAGATCTGAGTTACAAAGAATGGTAGGGAATATTAGGACTAAATAAATGTTCATTGATAGAGTTAAAAATACAGTAACAGTCTAATCCCAGGTGATCTTAATAAAAGAGGTAGCTATGGAGGAGCTAGGTAAGTAAAAAGGAAAGAAATGGAAGCATGCAAGGTTTCTATCTTGCTTCAGGGAAAGCTGCATATATTTGTTCAATTTAGACTTTAATATAAAAACATAAATGCAAAAGCATGTTTTAAGATGTAAGAAAAACTACTGTAAGAGTAGAAAAATGTATGACTGTCAATCAACAGGAAGAAATAAAATAACAAGTTCAGTCAACCCCAAAAAAAAGGAACAGAAAAGAAAACAACATAAGAGCTGAACAAATAGAGAAAAACAAAATTAATTGACAGAGATAAGTACAAACATGTAATTATCTAATATAACTATGACAACTATATACCTATATTAAAACAGACAGCATCAGAAAAACAGGTATTAGGTTAAAATCTAGAAACATATCAGAGCTATTGCACATTGATAAAATGTACACTCTACCAAGAACAATCTAAAAAAATAGTGTTGAAATGTATAAAAGGGAAAAAAGGTTGAGATTCAAGATATATGGCAAACCACAGTGTTTCAGGAAGTGTATCTTATCAGCAATCAAGAAAAGAAGTAGACCAAAAGTTGTTAAGAATTGAAAGGTGAAAGTTTCCTTGCCTTTCATTTTCTTTTTTGCCTTTCCTTCTCCTCCCTTTCCAAATTCTTAAAGTTCTTGATTAGAAATGAAGATGCTGCCATAGAAAGAGATGTACAGAGAACGATAATATATACAGAGAGGAGAGAAAGATTGAGATTTTATTAGCATAATAATGAACTAGAATTATGTTGGGAGAACTAGTTCATTTTATTAATAAAAAATATTAATTTGCATTGTAGACATTTCATTCTAAGGCCTGTGCTGAATGGGATCCTAAGGTATGATAACCACTCCCAACTTCCTATGGTGCTTAAATTTGTGGAAAGGATTAGAAAAATATTGAGGAGATTATGAAGAAAGGAAGAGGGAGTGGAATCCAAAAGAAAGTAATTCCTAGTTGCCCAGACACACAAATTCTCAATGGATGAGTATACCTGGACCAGTCCAGATATGCAGGGGAAAGACCCTTTCCCCCAACACACACTTTATTACATATTTATAGACTAATTAAGGGGAGTTGGGAAATATTCAGCTTCAGGAAATATCAAGAAATATATCAAAAGATCCTTATAGGTGAAATAACAGGTAAAGTTAAGAAATGTTGTGCATCATTCCCTAAAGTTTGGGAGTATGTATGGAAGGTAGATATTAAGATTATTTTTGTTGTAAATATCCTCAAAATTGTGGTTACCATAACCAGTGTGTTATAAATATCCTGGATTTCAATAACATTTATCAAACATGTTTTATATATTATATATTTAATATCATATGTAATATATATGTTCTATATTACATATTAAATATCACATTATATATAAGAGGCAACATACATTATTTTCAGAATTATATGAAATATATACAAAAAATAATGTTGCATTAGTTGTGAATTAGAAGCCCTTTAAGTAAAGTCAGATATTACTGCAAGGAATTCTGCTATCACTACAATCAATCCAGTATCATTCTTGAAGTTGTAAGCAATAAAAAAGAAATATAAATAATAGATATAGATAAGTAGAAAATATAGAAAAAACTATATGATACAGAAAAATAATCATTTTTGGTAAATGGTGCAATTGCTATACATAGGACTAGAGTCAGTGTATTGGAGGAATAAAATACTAACATACAAAAATCAATAGTTCCTTTTAGAACAGCAATCTATTAGGAAATGTAATAGAAAATGGAAAACCCTATTCACAGAATAAAAAAATGATGAAATAGTAACTGTCAAATGAACCTAGCAAGAAATAAACAAGACCTACACAAAGAAAACTACAATACTTTCTGGAATAACTTAAAAGAGGGTTCAAGAAAATGGGAAAATGTACATTTCTGGATAGGATGACCTACTTTTATAAACATGTCAATTATTTCCCCAAATGCCCTCAATGCTTTCACAGTTAAAATCCCAAAAGTATGTTTTAGATTTGTTAAATTGATTCTCGGATTTACAAATAGAGAAATGTTTAAATCAGCCAAAAAAAATTTTTGAAATATAATAATACAATCATTAAGAAATATTTATTAAGTACTCTCTATTTTCCAGGCATTGTTTTGGGTCCTAGAGATACAACTCAAAGTAAAAATCACAATCTAATTTTATGTCAGAAGATGGCAAAATCGATTACATAGCAATCAGTGATAGAAAAGACTTAATGTACTTCATATATTTCCTATTGATTTTGAAGAACTAATTAACTAGGAAGGGGGGGAAAAAGTGGATGTAGGTAATGAAAAGCCAATTCACATATGAATCCAACAACACTGAATATATATTGGGCACTATGTCAGGCACTAAACTTTGTACATTAATGCTTTTTTCTTAATCTTCAATCAACCCTATACAACAGAACCTAGTATTATCACAATTTACATTGGAGTAAACTGAGTTTTAGACATGAATTTTAGCCTTGTACAAGTAACAAAGTCTGGATATGAACTAAAATTCATTTCTTTTTAGAGCTCAGAATTTTATCAATATGTTCCATAAAGACCATAATGATAACATAATATAGCAATGTTTTTATATGTTCAAACTAGCTACTAACTTAGTAAAGGGCTACTGAAAAAGAAATGAATTAACTATCAGATTTGTCATGATAAAAAAATCAAATTTGATCATAGTACAATGTAGCCATGTAAAACTTTATAGCATTTTAAGAAAGCATTCTGAGAAAAGGTTTTAAGAATCTTTGATAAAGTGGTTCCACTCTAGAAATTTCTTTTGAAGAAATAATCTGCCAAAATTCTGAACTCATCTAAATGGTGGAAAACATTAGCAAGAAGTAATGAGGACTAGATACAAATAATGTATAAAATATAAGTTCACTGCCAAATTTTGTATGAAAAATACATGTATATAAAGGACTGTGTATATATAAATTAATTACTTGTAGATAAACACAATATTTACATATATATTTATATAAAATAATTAATAATTACTTATATATTTAGGAAAAAAAGACCAAAACAATAGTAGAGATTATAAAATTAGTGAAAAAATTTTGGAGGAGAGGTGTTAATTTTCATCTTGAAACTTTTGGGTATTTCCTTAGTTTTCTGCAAATGAATAGGTATTACTTGGCTAATAAAAATACATAAATATAATGAAACTAAAAATAAAAGTGAGTTAAGAGTAATCCCATTGTCTTTTGCATAGAATCCAATTAAAAATTCTAACTATACTAAAGCAGTGTTGGTAAGACTACATCTGCTTTTCCTAATAGAGGGAAAATGCTAATTAATTTATAGGTAATATTTAAAGTTTATTTTATGTAACATGTCAGCTGATGCAGTTAAAAGAGAAAAGTGTGTTTTATGGTCCTATGGAAGGTAATAAATGTCAGACACAGGTAGATACCATTACAACTTTATGAACACCAAGGGTAATGTGCACAAGGAAAACCTTACATGAACACCAGATGAAAGGACATGTTCTCTGAGCACAGTCAGGGGACTGTTTTTAACTCCATGTGTAATATAGGTGAGATAAAGGGTTAAGGACTGCAGTGCAGTGGTCTGACAATAACCCCCTGCAAGTGTGCAGTTTGATGGGGTGTTAATTGAGTAGCAGGTGAACATAAATAGAAAGCACCAAGGGTATGTAGCGGGGAGTCTTTTTGTTGATGAGGGAACATAAAAATGCTGAGCTCTATAATAAGAAATAAATACAGTCTGGGGTTTATTTCTCAGACTTCATTCTACCCTCCAAAGTATTGGCTTCTCTAGTTTACAATGCTTGCTAGGGAATAATAACATGACTTTTAAAGTATGTGGATGATTAGAGGAGAAGCCAGATAGATTCCTGAAGGTTATTAAAAATTAAGAGTTTGTTTTCTTTTGCTTTGTTAAGGTTAGAAGCAGTGTTTTGTACGGTTGTTGCTGGTTCCTAACATCCCAGGTCAGAATGTTTCAACACATATACTATGGCTGGGTCACCCAATATCTAACTTCAGATTTCATTGGGATTTGATCAGGACAAAGACACCAAAAACATTTTATGAAAGGGGCTAGAATTATGAAGGATAACTCAAACTTTCTAAAGCTCAACAATCTTTTTAAAGAAAAGGGATTTTTCTGCATAGTTCATGTAGATGGGTGGTATGAGAATACATAAGCAAATCTTTGAATAAAATATTTTTTAAGTTCTAATGTTTAAGCCCTAACTTTTCCAGAAATTACCAGAACACAAATACATATACCCACCAAACTGAAGATTAATCTAGCTCTGAGAAATATCTTCAGATGCTTTACATTAGCATATGTCCCAAGAATCTTGCCCATTTGAAAAGAAGGAAGTCCCTGCACACTGTTGTTACTTCTGACAGGGCATTAAATTCCTCCAAGATGTGAGTAAGACATTTTTAAATTACTAAGTTTTAATAATACCAGATAACATTTAAAACATTTCCTGTGCATCAAAAACACTGCTTCATAAATACTATCTCATCTGAGTCTCACAACAATCTTAAAAAGAACTCTTAATTCACATTTACAAATGAGGATACCATTCTACAGACAGATGAAGTTTTTTGTCATTATCACACAACTAATTAGTTGTGAAGCCCAATTTGAACTCAAGAAAATGTGCTCCCTACAGATCACAAATCCTAAATTGCTGTATTATACTCTCTCCTTACACTAACTCTTTCAAGAGATTATAGAATACTCAGTAAATAAATGTTTTATTATAGTGGAGAAGCTTGCAGTTCTAGGAGAGTTAAGGTAGAGGCACAAACAGTTCACTTCCTGCCGTGGTCTAGGGCAGGGATTCTCAAATTTTAGTATTCAGACGAATCACCTCAGGATCTTGTTAAAATGCAGATACTGACTCTGTAGGTCTGAGGTAGGACCTGATTGTCTGCATTTCTAACAAGCTCCCAGGTGATGTCCCAGCCGTTGCTGCAGATCACACTTTGAGTGCAAATAGAGTATTTTATTTAAGATGAGTGGAAGGGACAGGCATGAAGCTTCAGTTGTTCTCAGCACCCTTCCTTCCATTCCCTGATCTGTGAAGTCATGATCTACTCCAGAATACTGATCTCAATTTGCTGCCTCTTTGTACTTCTATCTCATTCTTCTCACATCTCAGAGAAAACTGGAATGCTAACATTAACGTAAATTATGTAGTCAGATTCTACCAGACAAAAGCCAGTTTCAGATGTGTATTGCAGAAAAATAATCCTGTGTCCTCTTTGTACTATTTTGTAAATTTCAGACTATTTTGAAATATTTTACATATATAGTATATATTTAATATCTTTACACATAAATATTTATATATGTAATGTGTTTATTTATATATACTTTATGTATTATAGCTTTAAAATAAGTTTTATAACTGAGTCATATATCACTAGGTTCACAGGGTAATCGGATAAGCAAGCATTTCGAAAGCTTCCTTATGAGAAGTATCAGAACAACTCGGCAAGAATGAGAATGGGTAGATTCTCAGGAGCCAAGACACTGCCCAGAAACCTAAGACCAATATCTCTCACCCACCTCATCCTTCAATATACCATCATTAACCACACCCTATAGATTTAACCTAACAAACAGCATCTGTGTTCCATCTGTCACTGCCTAGGTTTAGTCCTTCACCACTTCTCCCTTGACCATTGTTACCTAGGACGGGAGGGAGGAGGATTCCCATCTACCCTCAGGACTACCTCAGTACCATTCCCTACACTGCTGCCAGAGAAACCTTTCTGAATTACTGATCTAATGCCACTTCCTTGCTTTATATTTGTCAACAGCTCCCTGTACCTAATTAAAGCTCTGACTTCCCACCTTAGCACACATGCCTCCTTGTGATCAGGCCGCATTTGTCTTGATGGTCCATTTCTCCCATCACCTCACACAACCCCTCACTAGCGGCATACTGAACCAGAATACAGCCCGGCTGCTGCATCAGGGTGTGTCAGACCTCAGGCCTTCCCACATGTTATTTTTATTTGGAAGCCCTCCCCTTTTCCTCCTGCCCTCTCCTTTCCAGCCCTCTCTCCTATATCCCTAGCCAACTTGCCAATATGCAGTTCAAGGAGTATGCTGGAAGATCTGGTGGCTTCCTAAATCATCCCATTAAAAGAGTGGGAGCAACTACAGTAGAAAAAATAAGACACCATGGACTAAATTTACAATAATGCTAGGTCACAAATATACACAAAAATCCAAAATATGACTGGGAAGAGCTAAATCGCCAAAAACTACAAGACCACTTTGGCATCAAAATCTATGTAGGAGAAATTAGAGAAACAGCAAAGGACTAGCAATTACTCTGAGAGCTGGAAACCCCCAACTTTCAGTTACCCACTGGAGAGCACAATGAGACTTTCTAGAATAGCAGGAGAAAATGGGAGAGGATTTTCAAAGTTCCAAATCAAGGATTAGTAGAAAAGGTCCAAAGTATGATCAGATGGTCCTAGAGAGAGTTTTGGGGTCTAGGGCCTATAAACTCTCAAAACTGGCAAACCGAATAACCCTTATATCACAAAGCTTAGCATTAAGGTGAATCTACTGGGATTGCAAATCAAAGGGAGCAGGACAGGGGCTATGTGGGCAAATAAAAGAGAAGAGAAAATTGGGAAGAGTAGCATAGGAAAGAGTAGCATAGCTATGAAAATGTAAGGCTATTTCTTTTCTTCAATGAAGTGGCAAGAAAGGCTACTCTGTTCTACCCTTCCCTCCTCAAGGTACAGGAAAAGTAATTTCACTTTAAAATTAGCAGCCAAGAATCACCACAGAATACTATATAAAATTAGTATAAAAATGAGAGAATAAAAGGTGAAAAAATTACCTTAGATAATGAATGCACATCAGAAAAATATGCACACAAAACAGATAAAGAACCTATTGTTTCAAACTGAGCTAAAAGAAATTAAGAATGATGGAACCAATAAAGGACAAAATAAATCAGAATTTGAAAATTTGGAAGTGAGTTGATTGGAGAAAAACAAGATTTGAATAAAGAGGTAAGAGAATTCAGGAAATACTTAAAAATAAAAGGAAAAATAATTCTCTCCAAAGTCAAAAAACAAAAATGCAAATAAACACAACAGAATATACTTTAAGAGAAATAGAATATGGAAAAGAGGAAAGTTTTATAGGTAACAGAAATTTAAAGAGAAGCATCCAAGAGTAAGTGATGGATATAGGAGATCCAACATAAATGTAATAGTAGACTCTGAAGAAGAAAACCAAAGTAATAAATACTAAAACTATAATTGAGGGAAACTTTTCTGAAGTAATCAAAAGATTTGAAACAGGAAAGGCATATCAGATAACTGGGAAATCAGCCTCTCATGGCCAACACTGAGACATACGCTACTAAATTATTGGACTTTAAAGAAAAAAATGAAATATATATATTTATATATTAATTTTACATATATATATAGTATGTATATTATATAACATAGCTACTTAAAATACACACACACACACACCCCTACAAAAAGACCAAATCACTTATAATGGAAAGAAAATCAGATCATTATCAGACTTCTTAACAGTAAGTCTGCATGACAGAACATAATGATGTGTCATATTTGTTGCTCAAAAGAAATCACAGGCAAGGGAAGTATGAGCAAGATCATTTTATAAACTGAACTTCTTGTATAAAAGCTAGAAATTATTATGAACTTCCAAGTGCTCAGAAAATATCATTCTTTTGAACATTTCCTGAAGAATCTTATAGGGAGCTTCTTACAACAAAATGAACTGGAGAGGCTTTGGCATAAGGAGGTAACCATGAAATACATTTTTTCTATAGAAGTAAGGCTGATGGTTGTAAGAATAAAATGTCTGTGCATCCCAATGTAGACATAATACAAGTGTCAAAAACTGAGCAGTACAATTAACTCACTGGTTGTTAATCGGTATTCATTGGATCTACAAGGATATCACATCAAATGCCAGAGGCGGATGAGAGGGAGGTCATGGGTGTGAATTCATGGTTGTCTACAGTAGGAGACAATAGTCAATATCCAAAAAGGGAGACAGGAAGATGACTATCACGTAACGATGTTAGGACAAAGGCAACCATTAAAACAAAAATGCAAATCTTTTAAAATGCCAGTAGGTATTTTTAAGAATTTTAAATTTAATTGTGAAGGAAGGCAAGAACTAGTGACATAATCAGAGATCAAAGCTAGACTTCTTTGATTATACCTTGCTTCAAAAACTTAATTTTGTGGATATTTTACATAATTATAAATCAAGCTTAATTTACTGAAATACAAACTTTAAAAATCAAAATAAAAGTATAAAAATGATCTGTTGAATCAATGGGGGCACAATAATGACACAGAAAGGCCCCAATTCAAATGATTTGAAAACACAGTAATTTGACTCTACACCCCTGGTAAAAAATGTCCTAAGGATTAAGAGTACATCAAAAAACAACAAAACAAAAAGAAAAAAAAACACAAAAAGTTACACTGTTTTTAGAAATCATATTATTTGGAAACATGTTGGTATTGTTGTTCTAAGGCTGTGATGTGATTAGTATGGGATTAACAAATGAGAATTGTTATGTTGGTGCTATTAAAAGAGGATTTTTCACAACGAAAGGAGATACTACTGCAACATGGATATGGTTAAGTAGAAATCTCGTAGTCTTGAATTTGAATTGGAAGTATTAGTATGAAGTCATGATTTAGTTTTAAAAAATACATGTGTGTTTCCTAACTCCTCCCAAATTCCTAGGAAAAATGACAAGCCCAGGCAGAATGAGCTCCTCTAGCTTGTAGAATGTGGGCTGTAAACAGGACACCTCACTAAAAAGAACCAGGCAGGCATCTGAAACTCCAGGGGGAAAATGTGGTCCCAGCCTGGGGCAAGTAAACCTTTGAAGCTGAAATCAGTCAGAGGGAAAAATAAAGTGGGAGAAATATATGTATTGCTACCAAGAAGTCATCTACTCCTTGTCTTGGCTGCAAAGAAACCAAAAAAAAACCTCTCTGGTCCCCATGCTCCTCTCTCCAAGCCGCTTGTAATCAATCACCTACTGATACGGAGATGGCTACTTCTCTTCACCCCTTGGAAAGACCTATGGATATGGAGATGCACTAAGGCCAGGAGAGAGATTCTGGAAATACTGCAATTTTACCCACAGGATCTTGGAAGAAATTGCTGTACCTGGTCTGGGATGGGAAATGGTTGAGATGAACCTGAATCCCTGAAGAATTAATAAGCTAACCAGAGCAGTTCTCCAAGTGTGGGTCCTGGGCCAGCTTGCTTGGAAAGCAAATTTTTTGTCTTACCTCAGACCTACTGAGTCAAAAACTCTGATGGTTGGGGCTCAGCCGAGTTTCAACAAGTCATCTGAGTTTCCAAGAGGTTGATGAACACTGAGGTTTGAAAACCACTGGCCTAGGGCGATGATCACCAGCAGCTCTTACCAGCAAAAGAAGAGAAGCAACCAGACACTATATTCCTTCTGACAGAAGTGCTATCACCAACCACTGAAGTAATCTTTCCCCTCCAAACACACACAAAAAAGGAATCTGAGTCAGACTAAGCTCTAGCGGTAACTATCAAGTTATAGGAAATGAAGAGAAACATGTTAAACAATAATACAGGATAAATCAACAAAATCCAGACTGAAGGCCTGATTTTTCCAACAAAGAAATTATAAGGGATATATATATATATTTAAGGAAAAAGAACTTATAAATTAGAGAGACCAATTATGGGTCTTATTTGATCCCATTTCAAATAAATCAACTGGGATAATAAAAAAACAGCACAGACAATTTTGAACACTATTTGATCATATTGAGGCTTTAGAGTTGATTCTTTTTGGAGGCTGGTGATACTGTGCTTATGTGTGAAGATACATGCTGAAATATTTAGAGATGAAATTACATATTGTTCAGAAATCATTGCAAAATAATCCTGGCGGGGGAAGTGGATGAAGCAAATTAGCCATGAATTGATAGATTTGATGATTGTAGAAAGTTGGTGATATTATGCAGGAGTTTATTACAATATTCTTACTAGTTTCATAAATTTGAATTTTTCAATAAGAAATTTCATATTAAGCATCACCTTATCCAAAAAATGTTTCCCTTAGCACCATACCAATTTCATTTAGATAACCTTTTTCTACGCTTTCCCATTACTCTGTGTGTATGCTAACTTAGCTGTATCCATGCCTTGAGACAGGGTCTGGGTTTTGTTTGCGTTATCACCCTATGGCTATCACAGTGCCAGGACACAGCATCTTTCTCAGTTCAGGGTCCTCATGGAAAACAGAAAGTGTACTCAAACATGGTAATGAAAAAGAGTTCAATAAAAGATTTACAAAGATATAATCAGGGTTAAGAGAAACAATAAGGGATGGCCTAAGCACTGGGGCCTGACAAAAGTAGGAAGGAATTACCTCCTCTTACCCAGTGCACAATGGGAAGGGCCATCTACCTGCAATCTAGTGGAAATTGTGTCTTTCATGAAGGGCTCCTGAGAGGAGGTCTTTGTTAGAGGAACAGACCTAGATGCTTCCCGGGAGACTGCTGGGGAAATATATACCTCAAAGTCTCTCCAGTATCCTGGTGGTACCTTCCACTGGTTAAATCCAAACAGAAGCAAAAGAGCCTGTTAAGGCAGTCAACAAGGAGAAGGGCAGAAAGAGGTTCCTGACAGTAGACGCACAGTCACAGAGGCAAAGCCTCCTGATCATCCTTACAGATTTATTAGGTTTCCTCATGATTTTCAAACTGTTTGGTGTGTGTATGCACACACAGGTAGGTGAGTGCACATGCAGATGTGTGTGTGCGGAGGGAGAAGCATTTGATGATACCCTTCTCAGAATGATTTTCTTGTTTTTGGTCCAGACTTAGAAAAAAATCTGATCATTATGGCAGATTATTAAAATGGCCACAAATATTTCTATTGATCATTTTAAGAAACATTCTTTGTCTTTCCTGACAGTTTTTCCTCTCTAGTAAAGTAAATTCATTTGGATACATACTGTGTCACCTCCAGTAGTATTTTTAAGGAACATGCTAATATCAGAATATCAGTGTAAATACACCTGCAATTATCAGTTAACCTCATGTTATTATTTTTAGACTGCCTGCGGCAGTGTATCAGTACTGTCAGAAGGAAAAAAATAACACAGAATAAGGCATTTGCACATGCTTTTCCACAAGCCAAGACACCAAATGGGCTCATTATCAACATGTGGTTGCCTACAGTTCAGTATGAATATATCCTCAACTCTATAATAACTGCTGTGGAATTGGGTAATTTAGCAAAATGTAAACATGTGCTCCCCCAGGACTGACATGCTGCCAAGCAAATGAGATTTTTCTCCCCATTCTCCCTTGAAATAAACTAATCAAGCCTGAAGATTCTGAAGAAAAATACTTTTTCTGAATATCACAATGTTGTTTCTACCCCACCAGTTCAAGTTGATGACCTTGTTAAATGCAGAGGCTTAAAAACATTCATCTAAGAAGGGATTATTTTTTCTTGTCCCAGATCTCATAGGACCTTTACTTACTAGTATCTACTTACATCTATGGGAAAGAAAAAAATTATGTTATTCTGGATATAATACTATAAATCTCTACGCTTTAGATAATATCTGCAACCATATATCAAAGCACCTTCATTTACCTGGTAGCAGGAATTCATAAATTGTGGATATTTAGAATATAATACAAGCTTTGGAAATCAAAATATTGCAGCTATACTAAATATCACAGCAGATAATAAAAAAATATATACCCTTCATATATAAAAATGGTTTAACCCTCTTTATATATAAAGATGGAGATCATATATCCTTGTTCTAGGAAAGGTGATGAAGTTGTATTATGTACATAGCTATCTGTTCTCCTTGAGACTAATGCACATTGAGTTGGGTTGTAATTGACTGCAGCTTTCACTCAAAATGGCTACTGAAATACGCAAGAATTAAACCTTTGGCTTCTGCCATAAGGGCCACAAAGCCCCAACCAGCTGAGTTCCATAATGCCCCTTTGAAATAACTAAAGTAGAGTGCTATAGTTAGCAGAGCACATAATTTGCAGTCAGAAACTTGTAGTTTGGGTTTTTTCTGCCACAAGCTGTGTGAATGTGAGCAAGCCACTGAACATTTGAATCTTAGTTTTCTTATGTATACACTATTTCTAATCATTTCTGCCCTACAGAGCTGTTGTGAGGACCAAATAATATAATGCATGTGAAAACACTTTATATTTGCTGTGTGCAATATAAGGTAATTTCATTGGTCTCAGTCTTGTTCAAGCTAATCAATCAATATTATTTGAAATTTGCCAAAATAGGATTTCTAGTTCTGTTTTCATTTTATTCAGTCTTTCAATTTATCTTCCCTTTTCCAGTCTTTCCATTTTTCTTTTTGATTTAAAATATTAATTCCCAATAAAAATCTCAAATCAAAGTAATGTGGAGAAAATACTTCAGCAAAAGTCACTGTCTCTCATTACCCTTAAAAGTGAACCTATTTCTAGCCCAGCTTCAAGGATTGAAGCCAGAGAGACTGCAAATGTAAAGCCAGGCCAAGAGGTAGCCTCAGGACTGGGGACCCAATGAAGCTGATGAGGTAAAAGGCTAGCCCAGAATACTCCATGCACAGAGAGGGTGTGCCCACAGAGAACAAATGTGAGCCCACAGCACTGGAGTTGGGAGATGCCAACACTTTATACAAAGAGATGCCAGAAAGAA
Source organism: Manis pentadactyla (assembly GCF_030020395.1). NCBI lineage: Eukaryota > Metazoa > Chordata > Mammalia > Pholidota > Manidae > Manis > Manis pentadactyla. The sequence goes on from NC_080029.1 coordinate 87,162,040, forward strand.
GAAAGCAAAGTCATCGTAGGATGCTTTGGTTCACCAGCAGTGTCTCTAGCCAATGGGAGTTTTGTAAAGAATTGAGACAGGCTAAATGTTTTATCAGGAAACGCATTTGACTAACATAAGAACTAAGTTCCACTTTCTGTTTTGTCCCAAATTAGTTCTATAATGAGTTTCAGGGCATCATTTGACCTGTATGGTCTTCAGGTTCTCCAACTTTAAAAAAAATCTAGTTTACTTATAAATTATCTTACACTTTAAAATGCTACAATAGTCATAACTAATTCATTTCATTTTCACTATGCAAAACAAGGCCCACTTGCCAAAAGTAGAAATAAATAAAATAAGGTAAATAAAAAAATAGTTACAATCACTAAAATTTATGGTTGATATGGTTTTAAGGTTTTCCCATTCATTTGGAAAAATCCAAGACTATATGAAAGAGTCAAAATAATATCATTTTTACCTACCTGCTCAAGATGATCCCTTAACAGGAATCCTAACAAACATTAGCAGTCTGTGACTGCAGCAACCATTCAAAATGTATTTCCATGTAACCTCATGTCAATAAATCTTTAATATGTGAAATTCTTAACTTTCACATACAGAGAGAATTATAATCCTTGGAAACTGAAAAATTGTCATTAGAAACTCCTATTGTGCCACATTCCAGAGTTCTTCCCGGTTTTGCAGCATTGGCCACAGAAGAGGAAAGCACCAACGCACGACAGGAGTGTCCTTTACTTAGTATAAAACTGTATAAACTGCCTTTAGCCTACTTGTCTGGAGAGGAACCCTCTCTTCCCCACAGCATCCCTTTTCAGCTTTCTTATCCTCTTTCTTGTATCCATAAAAAAATATTTCCAGAGTTTTTATATTTATAAACTACTGAAAAGATAATGGCAGATCAGCACATTTATTTGTTTTATTTTGATGGTGTTGTTTTAATCCAGAATACCATTGAGTTGACTTAGTGAAATGGGGAGAAAGATGAATCTACCCTGATGATGAGGGGGGAGATGGTAAGCAAATGATTTTTCATTCAGTGGGGGAGTCAATAAATATTTTGTTGATAAAATCAGGAGCAAGTGAGCTAATATACATGAATGCATTTATTTAGCCACAAAATATGACATAAACATTATTATTGCTATGATTATTTTAAGCAGAGGAAAAAAATGGAGAGGAGACTGAAAGATTACTTAAGAAAGAAATTCTTGTTTCATGCTGTTAGCATGAAATGCACCAAGGATGAGCTTAGGGCTAGAAGTCAGTGTTTTGAGTTTCTTGTCTCTGAATGATGCTATAATTCTTGCTTTCTTTTGAGTTTTCTCATCTTCCCTTCCCCCACCCACATTGCATTCATGTCAAGATAATACCAGTCTCAGTTACACATTCAGTTCAATTTTTGGACCCATGGTTCATTGACACACTCTTATAAACTCACTGAAAGAAGTTCACATTTAATTGAAGATGCAAAAAGTCATTTAGAGGCACCTTTCAGCAATTGCAAATAAACAGTGTTTTTAGCTCAGCATCTCAGGTCTCTCACAAAGCAGGAGACTTTAGACTCTCAAGTTCCAGTTCCTCATGATCTCAGAAACTAAGCTTCTCTTTGACCTTTGGCCTTAGACTGTCCTGGAGTCATGTCCAACTCTCTTGTGCATATGTATGCTTGGTCTCCAAGGACACTGGTGAGAGGATGGTAGAGAAAATCCACCATCCCAACTGTCTAAATATATAGAAAATCAAAAAGCATTTTCTAGAGATGGAGGCCAAGGACCTCCCGATGTGCAAAACAATTCACCCATTTCTCAAGGCAAGGCAGCAGAATCTCTGGGCTAGGTGCTTTATTCATTTATAATATTTCTAGTGCTATTATTATTAAAATTAAAATGTTGAAAGTAGGCTCCAGAAAACGCAGCCTTTAAGAATTTTCCTGCTCTGCAAAGAGCCTTCCTGCCATACCTGCAAACAAAGGATTAAAAGGGATCACAGGGCCCCAGAAAGCCCTTCCTAGCTGTCATGGCCCATCTTTAAACGTTAAGAGCTGGTGAATCTCTTTCTGCAGAACTCAGTGCTTCAAAAACAAACGTATTGTTCTTAAAGCCCAGGGAGAACACAAGCCTGCATTGCAAATACTTTAAGATTTTCCTCAGTTGGAAGACTATGGGGATGGGGGAGGTGAGGTAGACAGAGGAAAGGAAACCTCTGAGTCACAACAACAAATTCCTGCCCCTTGGAAGAGAGAGAGTTCCAACTGCCTGAGTACATTGCTAGGCTCTGAATAGAATTACCTACATGTCAGTCAGTCAAGGTAGTTTAAAATACCTGTGCTGCTAAAGCCAGGGTGTCATTACAGATTTAGCACGACTAGCAGTGTTCTTTTTGTCACACAATGAAGCAATATGGCTAATTAACGCTCACTAGGGAGCCTGAAATAATGATGCCTCTCTCTTCCTAGAGCCAATTACCCCAAATATTCAGATTACCTACCTACTATTTCACTGAAAGAAGTGTCTGGGATTTTTTTTTTAATTCAGGCATTATGTATCACGTAACGTCACATTATGTGATGTTGTGTCACTGCCTGACAGCTTACAACAAGGGATATGCTGAATATATTGGGTAGTTAATACCTGCCTGAGTTAACAAGACAACTGACTTTCCAAAGAAAGTCTGAGAAATATCTGCTATACCTCCTGGGGTATCTGGAGGGAGTACATGTCTGGTTCCCTCAATCAACCACTGTGTGTCACTGTTGCTTCTCATAAAGACACGTGGAAGAGTGTCTGCAGAGATGGCACCCTCATCAACTCGCAAACTATTCGTGGCTTTGTACAGAATCCTTAATGGATACTCATTCCTAGAGATGGTACTTCAACACTGTTTAAATGATCTCAGCTATCTAGAAATTAAGTATCAAGAGACAGGGAAATATAATGGAAAGGGTACATGTGGGCTTGGGATAGAGCAAACCAGTCGAGAACCTGGTATGTGACCTTTCTTCATTTACTCACCTATCTAATCAACTAATATTTCATTTCATACCTGTGCTGTACAGGTATTCTGTCAGGAGAAGATGGAAAATGCTCCAGCTCCATTTTCTCTGCTGTTGCCAAACAAGTGACGCCCGGTCCTGGCTCAGCCTTTGTGCAGGCTGGCACTTCTCCCTGGGAGGCTCCTCCCAAGACAGCTTCATGACGGACTCGATCGCCATCTTTAAAGTTTCCCAAATGTCAGCTTCTGGATAAGGCCTTCTCTGGATAACCTATTTAAAATCCCATCCCCTTTTCCCTCCACCACTCCTGGTTCCATTTTCTCCCATGAAAGAAAAAATTTAGATAGGGTTATCAGAGAAATCCTCTTAGAAGAGGCAACATAGGAGAGAAAGATAAATGATGAGAGAGTCAGCTCTGAGAGGAGTGGCTCACTTTCCTCCTCTGTAAAACAGGGATAAATCCCACCTACCTGGTAAGAAGACGATTAAATGAGGTAACATAGATAAAGTGCCCGGCATATACTTTTAAAATATTAAGCCATTTACCTATTCTAAATTTTCAATGTCTTCCTATTTTCTTCTGAACAAAATTCAAACTCTTACATCAATCCAAGATGCTCCATTACCCCATTTCCCAGCCCCAGTTTCTTTTTCAAGCCTCTTCCTTTCACCGTCAACTTCCTCAACTTCCTCTAACACACAGACACTCACCCTTTTCTATCAGCCATATTTATTTCACTCCTTATAAACCTACGAACCAATGTCCTCTTATGAAGCCCCCTTGTGGTCCCTAACTGACACAGGCAGTCTTCTCCGGACAAGCCTTCCCTTACCATTCTACCATCCTATGCAACACAAGCAGTCTCGCCTTCCCTATCACTGAGGGTTGAGGTGTGTGTACCTTAGTCATCTTTCTAACTCTCAGTATATAGCCCGGGACATAGTAGACCCACAATACATACATTTGAATCAGCACCTGAAGATCTGTAGGTCAGCAGTAGATCAGTGCTTGGCACAGAGTCAATTCATAATAACTATTCACACCCTCCTATCACTGTCAACTGACTTACTTAAGTATAAATGTGAATATTCAGTTTGAATATTTTAGTTCACATTGGTTGTATAAAACCAAATTAGATATTAGCTAATAAAACATTTTGTTTAATGATGCAACAGATATACCTGAGGATCTAGTATAAGCAAAAGACTGATATTATATGGGCAAGAACAGCTAGAGTTTGAGACAAAATGCATAATCATAATAATAACACATATAAGAAAACACAGCTGCTGGGATTGCGTAAGGAATGGAAAATACGAAGGAAAAAATGGAACTTTAAGGAAATGCTATGGGGGTGAAGCTGGAGTCTTGGGCACATTTTAGGTGTACAGAGTCTAGAGGCATGGGACTAGAGCTAAAAAGGTAGACAAAGGCTAGGTTGGGAAAAGGAATAGTAGAGCTCACTGGGATGTTGATCCCAATAGAGCAATGATAGGGAGTTTGGAGTTTATTCTTCAGGCACATAGAATTTAGTATCAGTGTAGTGGTGGCACCTAACACCTTGTACAACATGTGAACTATATTTGAGGTTGGAGAAAGCGAAGTGGGAAGGGTGGGAATCCTGAAGGCATGGAAGCAAGTTAGAAAGTTACTGTAAAAGTGTGGAAAAAATATGAGGAAGCAATAAACCGAGCACAATGGGGATGCATGAAAAAGAGTTAGCATTGTGAAGACAGATCTGAGTCCATCTGGTGAGTAACTGATGAGATCAATGGTAAACCCATTATCCTGGACTAGGAAATGCATAAAGTATAGTTTAAGTAGCAGTGGGTGGGTGTATTTGCAAATAATTATTCAGTCTTTAATATCATTGGCTGGGGTGTTAAGAGGACATTAAGTGCACAGGGAAAAGCCAGATAAAGGTCAGACAGAGCAGCAGATAGTTATGAACCAGATTAAGATGTAATAAACAGTATTATATTTTGCTAATATAAATAAAGCAACAAGAAACATTTACATGAAGGTATTTTTTTTTCTCTCTCTCTTTTGAATTATTTCTTTAGGACAAGTTTCTACAACTGTGCCACAAATCTATTACAAGGGCCTCTCCCAGTCCTCTTATCCTTTTAGTTCAAGCCAGCAAAATCTGTCTACTTCAGTGCTTCCTTAGAAACCTGATGTTTGTTTTGCTTTCAGTTTTGTTCCAACATCCAATATGTCACATTCTTTATGACAGTCCCCAATAATTTATAGCGATCACTTTAATAATTTCATGACACATTCTCAAGACAAGACCCCAGTAGTTCAGCCAATACTTTGAGAACAGTTCCTTAGGCACCTTGATAATCTTGTTCCCAAAATCTCATTAATGTAGGCTAACTCTGCCCATGGGGAGCAAGAGTGAAACATAATAAAACACTTGATTTGTTGTGGAGTAAATCCACAGAACTTCTATGCTATTAACTTATAAAGATATGAATTACTATGAATCAAGTTGAGACGTGGGATTTGCAAGTTTGCATATTTCTGTTGACAGCATAATGTAAGTGTAGAAGCCATAAGTAGTATTTTTGCCTTACACAAACTTTGGTAAATCCAACAAACATATCTCTATGTCTTCCTCCAGTTACTGTAAATGCAGCCTCTCAGATTCTAAGGGGGTAATCAGTAAGTACAGAAAGCAATTCCTATTTTCATTGGCTACAGTAAAAATCTGGGATAGACTATCCATCCTTAGTGTGGACTCTGATGAAGGTTTCGGTTTTAAATGTGGATTAAAAAACACCTCAAGCAAATTGTGCTAAATGCCTTACTTCTGCAAGTTAAATCAATTTGTTTAAGAAACCATTTTCGACTTCTTTCAAGTTTCTTTGTTCTTGGTTCATCAGGACTGCTTCACTCATTTTTTTTAATGCCTGATAATATTTGCTTTTGCAAAGCTTTCTAATTACTCCTTTTAAAAAGACTACATGGGAAATTGTATTTTTCCAAGAATAAATGAAGGGATTCACTTTAGTTCAAAATTACAAATCCAAAAAACTTGAAAGATGTCATAAACTGGCACAGATGTTCTATTGGCCTTTTAAGAATATGATCCAAAAGAAGAAACAGCTCACATATCTCCATCAGCATCTCTTAACCACAAAGGGCAATATATAAAATCATCTAGTCCCACCCCCAACAAACACTGTGGCCTTTTTGTCATTTTGATCTTGCCTATAGGTGAGAGTCATTTGAGTGTTTGCTCACCATGTAATGGCCACTATGCCCAATACAGAGAATATAAAGCTAAGACACAGGCTTTGTCATCAGGGGTTAAAAGACCATTTTGCCCATCATGCCAGCCCTCTGGTTTTCTGCCTAACCAGTTTCCTCTCTTCCTCCAATACCCAGCATGTCACCTCTTCCCTGAAGACTTATCTAATGCTTTTCTTCTTGGCACAGGAGTAGCATCTTATTCCTAATTCCTCCATGATTCTATTCATCTCTGCATAACTTATGTGGCTGCATTATAATGTACATGCTTATATTAATAAAAATCCCAGGGACTGTGTCTTATTTATTAGAGAGAGTAAACACTGAATAAATGGATATTGGTGGTAGGGCAAGAGGCAATATCCCTATAGCACAGCAATGAAAAACTCAGGCTACAGTGCAAGACTGTTTGAGATGGAATTCAATTATGTGACTTACTAGCAATGTGACCTTGATTTGGACCTACATGGGTATTTAATCTCTGTGCCTCAATTTTCTCATCTGCAAAATGGAGAATATGGTAATACTGACCTCAGAGAGATATTGCTTGGCAACTTAAAAGACACAATTCCACAGAAAGGGAAAAGCTTGGTTTAATTATTCTTTTCTGTCCTCTACAAATGATTGTTGAAAGGATACTTTCTAAACATGGGAAAATAAGAAATAAGCTCAATGTATGGTTCTTCTCAAGTTTTTTGTGAAATTGTACCTGCCACAGTGTATTAACAAATCTGTTATTTCTACCAAAGAATGAAATTGCACCAAAATATTAATATAAATGACTTTTCTAACTATAAAATCCAATTTGGTAATTGTAATATATATGTATATATATTTATAAAATAAAGGAAAATAAGAAGAAAACAAACATTGCCCACAAGTCTTTAATCGAAGAATTTGTCAAAAATCATTGTTAAAATTTTATGACTTTTATTCTGTTCGTACTTTGGTTCATAATTTTATTGGGTAGATTTTCATATAATATTACCTAATGAAAAATATCCCAAGTTATTAAATGTTCTTTGAAACCATAATTATTCTTCTGTGTTTATTTCCTTATTCCCCCATTATCATATATTTAATTTTTCATACATTATGTGGAAATCTTTGTATCTTAAACTCACAAGGATCCTGGGAAATAGGTCAAATGCTATAATCTTTACTTACAAGACAGGAAATAAAGGTGTTATTAAGTGAATTTACCAGCAAGCATATGGTAGGTTAAAGACCATAAGCTAAACCTTCTGACTCAGTTTAGTGCCCTTTCTACTATGTTAATTCATATGTAAAAATGAAATTAAAAGTCTAGCTAGCATCAGTATAAAATGGCCTTTGGTGTGTGTGTGTGTGTGTGTGTGTGTGTGTGTGTGTGTGTGTGTGTGTGTGTGTGTGTGTTGAAGGGTATGTGCCAATCTACTCCACACACTTTTCCATGATTCCCTTTGTGATCAATGGCAAAAATATGTGATACACCCCTAAGGAACCAGAACTCCCATCTTCTCCTCAAGTCTGCACTGGGCTTTAACTACTGAGCTCATCAGCCAATTTCTACATGGAGAAATTAGATAGATATTGGTAGCATTAAAACTGCACTGAAGGGTAGAGAAGTGAAATCTCAATGGGCAGAAATTTGAAAGTTGTATCAGGTACTTTGCCTGGAAAGATATGACCAAAGGTAGGGATCTACATTAAGTTTTGTTCCATTACTGAGTTTGCCTGGATAATCAAGGACTGGAAGGAGTAAGATTCAGCACTGATGATGTGAGAACCACAGGCCAGGGTTTTGCTCACTGCTATATCCTGTATGTTAAGAATAGCTTGACACATCACATACTCTCATACTTGTTGAATGAAAGAACAAAGGGACATAAGTGAGATATAAAGATGTACCTCTCAGAATTTGCCTTTCCTGCCTGACTGGCACCTACAAGCCCAGAATCCATGGTCTTAATTTATGCCATATTCATCATCACGATATTCTTTCACTGTAATCAAAGAAGTCACTGTAAGGAAAAGGAAGTGAAGTGCTGGGTTAAGACTCATGGTATTCACAGGTCATACTATGTACATCCCCTCAAGAATGAAGAGTTGAGTCAACCTTCAATCAGTAAAGAACTCAACCAACTGAGGTGCTGAGGGAAAATGGATTACTTCAGGCATAGTGGAGGAATGAAGTTCTAAACATCAATTACGGTCTGTACTCATTGCCCTAATAGACTTCACTAGCTCATTTCTTTCTTTCTTTCTCTCTTTTATGTATATGAACCTATTTAAATGATCCCTTTCCACCTTCTGCTCTTTCATGTCACAGTATAAATTCATACTTTATTCCTTAGTTTATAAAATATCAAGGGAGGATTGTGATTAAGCAAAAAGGGAAATGAACATCACTCAGAGATGGATTCACAATTAATGGGAGGAGCAGAGTCTCTCTTTGGGTGAGAAGTGCTTTTTCACTTGTCCAGTGGATAGTTTCCTTATGTGTGGGATCATGTTGTTTGTTTTTTTATTATTTGGTAACATTTATATACATTGATTAACCAAAGGGGGTGATTATGTTTGATACTGTGAATTCATACTCAGCATCCATTCCAACATCTTTCCAGTACACCTCCTTCTAGTTTAGAGGCTAGAAAGCTAAAAAACTGCATTTCCAAGAATCTCTTGAAGCTGCAATTCTGAATGTGAAATTAAGTTCCACTAATAACATATACTTGCATGAGCTTTGGGAGTTAAAAAGAAAAACTTTGCTGATATTTTGTTGCTCCTATGAAGCAAAGTTACAAAGATGCTAGCTGTACAGAAGCATTCTGATGTTTGGCTCCTCATGAGTACTGAAATGTATTTGTGGCAGCACAACCGCCTGATCACTGGGCTACAGCTATGGCAGTGTATTCCTGAACACAAGTTTCCACGATTTCCTCTTGATTCTCAACACCCATGATTATAGCAGAGGTAGTGGCTCTCCGGGCATGTCATTTCAGCAGTCTTGCTCCAGACTTGGACACTCAACATAGAGATTGCTTCTGTAGTACTTCCAGTAATTTTATAGTAACTAATTTCCCATATTAAAACTATTTTTTGCTTAAACTAGCTGGAACAGGTTTTGCTTTTTGCAGCTGAATCCTAATGGAACCCAACCTACAATTAGTGGAAGGAAAATCTTTGCTTTATATGCAAAAATGTTTACTTTGGAAAATAAAACACACATGGTCTTTTGGGTTATCTTCTTTTAAACCTGATTCCCAATCCTGCCATAATAATTCCCACAATGGCACTGCCATTTTTCTAGTTACCCAACTTAACATCCAGCATTTACCCTTGACTCTTTCTTCATTTCTTCCATCTAAATCAGTCAACACACCCTATTCACTCTTCCTTTGAAAACATCCATGACTATTACTACTCTGGCCCAGGTCCTCTTCACTCCACATATTGCTTCTACTATTACCTGCTAACTGGTTGCCTTGTCTCCAGTATTGCCGCACCAATAAAAAACTCCTGGTTAAAGGTAGAAACTTTAACACCCTTATTTTCCTCCAATACCTTGTCTAAATCCTATGAAAACCACAAGGGTTTTAAGACATTAACCCCAAGAACAGAGATTCTGGGCTAAAAGGCAGTATCAAGAAAATGTTGAAAGCTAGAAAGGAAAAAGAAGAGTGGAAAGTGACTTAGAAGACATAAAAAGGCTGAATTATTAGGAATTCTTAGGGGAGCCCAAAAGCTACCTACTGAACACTGCAGAACTCCCAGAACATTCAGGGTCTCACCATACAAGACTCCTCTGGAAGCAGGCTGAATGTGGAGCCAAAAGTGGGAGAACTGACCTGAAGTTTGACTAGGGAAGAAGAAGGCGTCTAGATGTCCTCCATCATTCTGTGCACTGGGGCTATAGCCCTTCCTAATCCTGTACAAGGATGAAAGGCTTATTTTGGGGAGACAGCAGCTGATTATCATTAACTGGGAATTTCAGGTATACTAGACTGAAATTGGGAAGATTAAGACAGTGTATATCCTGAAGGTTGGAGACTTCTACCTTTGTCAGCTCTGAGAATGTGACCAGCCAGACTCAAAACACATGAAGCATGAGATTGAGAGTCTTCTTTTCTCAAGCCCAAGAGGAAAGACCTAAAGAAATTGAGTCTAGGTGTCACCTGACAAAGCAACCCAGCCAGATGATCCTAAAGTGAAGATCCACAGGATAAGCATTGCTTATACACTTGCTTTTTCCACTGAAACTCTGTACTTCTCCTTAAATCTTAAGTCAAGTGCTAAGACGTTTAAGAAAAGTCTCTAATGGGAAACTTGGAGATCAAGACAGTAAAAAGGGTACATGTAACAGTTACTTGGAGGAAAAAAGAACTTCAGAACTACCATTAAGACTTTCAGATAGATAAGAAAAGTAGATAAGAAAAGCTACAAAACAAGAAAAGGATTTTATCTTGAAAGAACTTTGAGAATAAGTAAAAGCTTTTGGAAATTAAAAGCAAGAGAGCAGAAATGGACAAAAAAAAAAAAAAAAAACTTTTGAAGAATCAAAGATAAAGCCACAGGAATCTCCCAGAAAGAAGAGGAAAGGACAAAACACATAAAATAGGTTATGAAAAAATACAGAAAATAGAGGTATATTCAAAATAACAACAAAAAAAGAAAAACAAGAAGAGAGAAAATAGGAGTAAGTCATCAAATACATAATTGCAGCATTTTTTCCAAAACTAAAGTACATGTAATTCCAGCATAAATGGTCTACTGAGGGCCTAGCACAGTGCATGGAAATGGACCCCCACCAAGGCATATCTTTGTGAAAATTCAAAACAGCAGAACAAAGGGAAAAGCTTAGAGAGAAAAAAGAAATGGTTTCAAATAACTTCATTGGAAGTATTGGGAGACAGGAAGTAGGTGTCTAAAAAATCAGGGAATGATGATGTAAGCATGTAATTTATAGATAGGTAAACAAAAAGAATCTAAAATTAAAAGTTGGAACCTGTTTTTCTCTGAGAAGTAGGATAGAAGACAGAGAGCTAGGGGCTCGATGTTCTTCATAAGAAGACTTGTAGACTATATGCCACTTTAAACTGTGTCCATGTATAATTTTGATTAAATTATAAACTAAATTAGGGGAGAGGGAGGGAGAGAGCACCAAACCAAAATCCTCTTGTGCTTTATCCCACATAATGCTTTTATTAAAATACCACTCCTAGCATTTTGTTCCTTATTTTCCAGCTTTCAAGAACTCCATTAAGAATCCTTTTGCTAACATTTAAAGTAAGATTCCATACATAGTTTCTTTTCTTCGACCTAAATCTCCTGTTTTTGTCAAATTGGTCTTCCTTTTAACCCTCGCATGTAAAAAGGTATGCAGCTCTCATTATTCTCTAGCCACAATATAGATAGCCTCTCTTTCCTACTGACATCTAAAACACTTTAGCTCTTTTCTTTGAATTCTTCTGAATTTATAATTTAATGTGATTTAGTGTATCACTCTCTAATTCTCACATGTGTTAGTTCTGCTTATGACTGCCAAGTGGATATATACTTCTTCTGTGTCCAAACAGGATTAGAAACTACACAAACTATGAACTCCAGAGCTCTGTCCATGAATCAGGAATAAATGAATGAATGAATATATATACATGCAAGTGGCTAATGAATAGTAAGTAAATGTTTAATTTAAATTTGAATTTAAAAAAATGATAGGCCTTTTCAGCTTTAAGAAAAGAACATGTTACCTTCAAGTTGCTACTTTCCAGAGTGTTTTCTATGAACTAAGAAGACATTCTTAAAGGCTTATAAACACTTGCATTTTATGGACTGTATGGGCTTAAAAATGAGGACTAAACTTCTGGAATCAGCTTAGGCCCCCATAATGAACCCCAAAATTCTTATGAATTATATGATGGTGGTAATTTTTATAATATTTTCTAAATATTTTTTCCTAGAATAAAATTTACAATTGAGAAATAATTTCAAATGCCATAACAAATCACTTTCTAGCTGAGAAAGAAAAATAGAAGCATCCTCTGTTGTAAGTGAAGCAAGAGGCTAATCATACCCATCAGAGTGCACACAAAGGTGCCTTGTGGAGGAGCCACTTGCCAGCATGAATAGGTCATGTGGCTTGGTGACAAATTGGTATCCTTTTATTATTCTCTTCTTTAGCCAAACCACAACCGTCTAGGCTCAATGACATCTGTAGTCTTGGCCAAAGATCATACATACTCTTCTACCCACAACACACATTCAAAGAAGCTAAAATATCATTTCTTACTATGCTCTGAAATTAGATGAAACTCTCATCTGTATTTTCTGTCATCTCTAATTTGCTTATTTTGATATGAGGGTAAAAATTAGGCCTTTGTATTTTCACTAACAAAACTTCTTCCAAATAAAACTCAAAAAGAGATTTTTTAAATAAGGATGGTGGATTATGAACTACCAAAGATGGCAAGAACAATGGACGTAAAGGATACACAAAACTAATTAGAACACATTGGTGAGAAAACAGCAAGATGTGGATGATGACATGTCCCAGCTACACACCTTCAGGCCTGGAAAGTTGGGTCTACTGCAGCTGTGAGCCCCTCAGAGGCTTGCTTCCTCGTCAACCACCGTGTCTCCCTGGAGAGCCTTGTGAAAGTCCTGGAAAACTGAGACTCAAATTCTTTACTGAAAATATAAATGTGGCTATTTGAGAAATAATAATAACTTCCCATTATGCTGTCTACTTCTGTGGCTAAGAACTTTTCTAAGTGAGGAATATTTTCTCTTGTCTAATTCTTACAGCAAACTTGTGAGGTTATTCCACTTTGCAAATGAAGAGAATGAAACAGAAAAATTCAGCCATTTCCCCAAGATAAATATTGAATGGAAGAGTCAGGAATTCCACCCAGTTCCCTTTAATCCTGGCTCTGTGTTATAAATATAAATAGAAAAATGCATTTTTTAAAGATTTTTTAATATAGTATTGTATTTTATTCTCAAAATCGCAAAACACCTTCTGGGGAAGGATAAACAGAATTTTCATATCCATTTTCCTAATAACTCAGAGAGGCTGTGGTTTGCCCAAAGGTAATTGTTAGCTCAACTAAGATGATAGCTCGCATTATTTAACTTATAGTTAAAAATCACTGCATCAAAAATGTTTACCACCAGAGCTTGGAGATTACCTAATTCAGCATTCCATTACAAATGGCTAAGAAACTGAAGATCTCAGAGTAGAAAGCACTTCCTTAGGGTCACACAAAGCCAGGACTGGCCTGAAACACAGGTGACTTTCCCTCCCACAGAAGTCAGTATCTGTTACATGCACATACGTGCATACACACACACACATGTATGTGCACATTCCTGCTCACTCTGATAGAGCTAACATTCAGGGTCTTTTGACTAATAGGGAAACACTTTTCCTTTTAAGTTCAGAGGAGGAAATAGCCATGAACATTTCCCTTTTTAATGTTCCACTGTGCACAGCAGTGCAACAGAGAGAACCTGACAGAGACTGACAAGTGGCAGTACCATTTCAATGACACAGATCTGTCAAGGGTGAGATCAGAAAAGAAGCTAAGGTTTAAATATTCGGAATTTTCTGCTTCTAGATGGTGCTTCTAACATGCCACTGATGATCAGTCCACCCCTTCTCCCAGCCATTGGCCTTTCCTATCCCCAGGGCTATTACCATAGTATATCTTTCATTCTGAATTTCCAAAGCAAAAGATACATGCGAGGTTAAACATTTTTGCTGAGCCAATTAGAAAAATAGAGTGGAAGTTAGAGAAAGAGAAAGGAAAGTGGAACTTTTTACTCATGATACAAAAAAACCACATACTGCTTTCAGCCGATATCACTCTATATTCGCGTCTATGTAGGAATCATGGAATTAGCTTCTGCAATACAGCAACCCAAGCTGAAGCAGCAGTCTCAAAAGCCAAACAGCCCAAAAAGTGAAGTTAAGGTGTGCAAAAAGGAAAAATGCTTAAGTCAGCCCAAACTATGGCATGTCAGAATTTTATTTATTTCAGTCTAAGAAATCATATAGTTTAAGTATCTGGAATAATTTTTAGATATTGATTCCAATCTCCATTTTATGCACACAGGAAACTGAGCTAAATGCTTGACTCAAGAATCGCATAGCAAGTGTCAGAGCCAGAAATAGAACCCAGTCTTCAAAATCCCACTAGAACAAGGACGTCATCTTAAGGAAACTTGGGAAAAGTGAGGCTCCATTGCTCAGTCCTTTTATGTTGATACCAAGGAGAGTGACCACCACACCTCCACCTGGAGTCTCTAGATGCATTATGAGAAATAGACTCTCCTGAGCTAGGCAGGGGGCCCAGCTCTTCAGCAGGAGGTAAGGCTCTTCATTGCCTAAGGCTTCGAGGCCATCCAGGCCAGAGTGGCCAACAGGGAGGCACCTGAACAGGACAAAGAGCAGACACAAGTGCTGACAATATTCTGTGTCCTTCCTGAGATGCCAGAGAAACTGGAATACGATGATGACTGCAGCTGCCACAAGCTGAGAGAGCTACTACCAGAAAAGAAAAATGAATACTTAAGCCAGGAACCTTGCTGGGCACTTTCACAGTGTTTCCTGACTTAAACTTTACAACATCTCGAGAGGTAGGAAGGACTGTCTCTTTGTGTAGTCATCTGTATGTGGCCTACCATTTCTTTTACCTCTTTAACAAAACTATGACTTTTCATTTCTCAGTCAGTACAAAAATTTTTCCATGGTGAAAACACCAGGCCCAAACATTCTGGAATCAAATCATTCAATTTTTGTATAAACTCTTTTGTGGAAAAGAAAAACATAAAAAGGGTATCCACTAACACATGTATGAAGCCAGCGTAACCTTGATACCCAAGCCTGATAATGACAGAGCTAGAAAAGGAAAAGCTGTCATAAACAAAGATACAAAAATCCTAACCTGAGTATTAGCAAAATAAGTTCAACAAAGTATGGAAGTATTACAGCCTCAGGACCAAACTGAATTAGCAGAAGATAGTTCTAATTTTAAGCAAAGTTGGTTTAAGATTAGAAAACAAATCAATTAATTCATCTATTAAACCTAAAATTAAATAATGAACAATTAAAAGGCATGTGACTTTTAAATAGAGGCAAAGAAATCACAAAATTCAGTATCTAGTCTTGATTTAAAAGAAAACCTCTTAGCAACCTAAATAGAAGAGGATTATTTTATCCATAAAAAAAAAAAATCATTTAAAAATGTTGACATATTGAAATCTGTTCCTTTAAAATTCAAAACAATTAAATTAATTCTCTAGGTCAAATTTGAGGTCTGGACAATGCAGATCATCAAGAAAAAAAAGAAAAATGCATAATTATTATAAAAAATGTGCTCATGTACCCCCAAAATATAAAAGAATTTATGATAAAATATTAGAATATATGAGAACATGTTTAACAAATTTTCTGGATGTGAAGTCATTATTTTTAAAATCTATAATATAAAATCACTGCTTTATACCAACCATAAACAGGGAATCAAAATTTTAAGAAAGCCACTATTTAAAGTGCCACCAAAAATAGGGAGTGCTTAAAAATAAATTTAACAAAAGATGCTTAAGATGAGTCTGGAGAAAATTGTAAAACCTTATGGACAAACACTTCAGTCACTCTAAATATATGAACAGATATACCATATTCATGAATTCAAAGACAATATTGTAAGGATGTCAATTCTCACAAAACTGATGTATAAATTCAATGTCTGTTGATAACACCACTTTTTGGAGGAATCAAATAAGTTAAACCTAAAGTGTAAATCAAGTATTATAAAAAGTCAAGAAAAACCAAGACATATTTGAAGAAAAAGAACAGAACAAGGAGGACTTTCCCTACCAGATATCAGAGCTTACCATAAAGCTGCAGGAATTAGGACAATGTGCTACTGGTATTGAATGGATCAATGAAACAGAGTAGTATGTGTAGGAAGACTGATACATGTCATGGATACAATATGTTACAAAGGTGCCATTAAAGATCTATGAAGAAAGAATAATTTTTTTCCAAGATATTGTGGTAGGGTTGCTATTTATCTCAAAATGGGAACATACACACCGATTCACTTATGTACTTCCTTATATTTAAAAAAACTGAAGGATCAACTATAAAATAAAACTAAAGTTTACTGATAGAAAAGTAATGGAATACAGTCATGGGACAGGGACAGATATGCGACATTGCTGAACATCTGTTGTTTTGCAGATGTGACTTTGGAAACCTCAATATTTTATACAATTATAAACCAAAATAAATGATTTTTACAGAAATTTCTAACAACAAAAAACAGAAACATAAAAGCCTAACAATGTTATCTAGTTGGTGGTAAAACCACTGCATACTGAATTAACTTTACCAAAAGAAAGGTCTGGCCTTTACCCCGGGAAGTTATCTCCAGGGCCCTGGAATGTCCTACCTGACAGGAGGGTCTTTGTTTACCAAGGGCCTTGGTCACCCATCAGCCTAACAATGTGATTAATGTTGGGGACTTTGAGCCATAAAATATCAGTTCTGGCCTTCAAGGGTAATCCAAGGGCAGTATGTGATCGAGCCTCAGTAAAAACTCTGGATGCCAAAGTTTCAGGTGAGCTCACCTGGGTGGGGATACACTTTGAGCACTGTCGCACATTGTAGCCTGGAGGAAGTGACACTGTCTAAGTCTGTGAGGAGAAAAGGACCAGAAACTTCATATTGGGACCTTCGCAGACTTCAATTTATGTGCCATTCCCTTTCGCTGGCTGTAATTTGTATCCTTTCACTGTAAGAACACTGTAATTTTATAGTACAGCACTGTGAATCATTCCTGAGTCTTGTGAATCATTCTGGTGAACTACTGAACCTGAGGGTGGTTGAATCTGTAGCCAGCTAGTCTGCAATGAGGGTAGCCTTGGGACCCCTGAACTTGCGGCTGGTGTCAGAAGTGAGCGAAGTCTTGTGAGGACCATTCCCTCAGGCTTTGCAGTTTGACTAAAAACCTTTGCAACCACATAGAGATCAACTATTCCACATGACTGTAAAACACAGTAATTATCACTAAATCATTAAAAAATATACAAATATTTATATTCAACTAATTATATTATTGTTTGCAATACTGATATTTTTATTCTGTACTTATGTGTGGTTTGTGGAATAAAAGAATTAGTAGTTATGAGACAGGGACCATGAGCTTAAAAAAATAGGTTGAAGGCCTCTGGAAAAAGCAAGTCAGGATATTTGCAGTCAGAGCAATGTAACTACATGCTAGGAAACTCCACTACCAAAACTCTGTGTTAAACATCAAGCTCTAGAGTCATTCTTCAGTGAAATCAGTTAATATTCTCCAGATAAAGAAGAGTAGCACATGTTTTATTATGCTAATCATTTGTGATCATGTGTAAGATTCTCTTTAGCATGCTTAAAGGCCCAGGCCTATGTGCTGTCTTTCCTCCTTCAGATCTGATGAAGTGATTTTGCAAACTGGACAACTAATTTAGCATGCAGATCCAGCTGTAAACACATAGTAAAGGGCCGAAAGGATTCCACCTTAAAGATAAGATTGCATTTTAACACCCAGGAAGTTAAGAAGATTCTTAACTTACTCTTCAGCAAACAATACCTCAGCCCACCTTAGGGGCTAGGCAGGTGGCCTTGTTTGATATGCTCCCAGACCAAGATGCCAGTATCTCAGGGAGAAATCAGAGCAGGAAGTTTAAGTTAATTCTAAATATTTAAGGACCACTTAACAAGTCCACACCCCTAAACCTTTTTCCACTTTCCCCAAAATCCTCAACTGCTTATAAATCCCCTAGACAACGCACCACTCCAGGCCCTCTTGTCCCCTCCTGGTGTGAGCCAGGAGCTCTATCCTCTCACTGTATCTCTAAATAAAAGCCTCTCCCTGGCTCTCCTACCTTGACTGTTTGCTAAGTTCGTTCTTCGACTCCACAAATAAGAACCCCGAAATCACTTGTACTGGTACTGTTGAGAAAGGAATTTTAGGTGTGTAGATATAGGATGGAATTTTAAACCCCCGTGGCTCTAAATTTGCTCTGGAAATTATTCTATATTTATATTTTTAAAATATACACATTCCTAAGCCTTTCTGCTGAAAAACTTGCAATAAAGACCAAACTTAGAATCAGTGAATACGTCTAGCACCCAGCCTGTGATCCCCTTTAATTACCATTTCTCACCCAAAGCAATCAGGGTTCCTTAGAAAAATAGCTGAATCCAAGACTGGGACAGGACACCTACAAAATGTACTGGGTACCTTTTCATACAAAAAATCAAGGAAGCTATCAAAGAATACAGAGTCATGTCAAATAGAATCAGGAAGAAAACAAAGAGGCATATGTACATGAGGAGGT
This sequence comes from Manis pentadactyla, assembly GCF_030020395.1. NCBI lineage: Eukaryota > Metazoa > Chordata > Mammalia > Pholidota > Manidae > Manis > Manis pentadactyla. Next base: position 87,180,663 of record NC_080029.1, read on the forward strand.
GCACTCAAGAACATTCACAGAACCTCTGTTTGTATGGGCCAAAGCTAGGGAGAAGCTCAATGGCCACCAATGGTAGAATGTTTAAACAGCTTGTAGTAAATCCAATGAAATATCATTTCAGACCATAAGAAAAAAAACTAAAGATACACCAGAATAAATGACCCACAAAAATCTATGGTACAGAAATAAGGTACAAAAAAATACCAAAAAATAGGATTCTGCGTATATAAACTTCAAAACAGACAAAACTAAGCTGTACTGTTTAGGAATGGATACATAAGTGATTAAAGAAAGGCAAAGGAATAATTATTAGGTAAAATATTCTCTCTATTCTGTTATTTTCTTAATTTCTTTCACTAAATATTACTTATCATGTTGATATTTCTCCATTTCCAATATCTGTATAAAGGATATATATTTTCTTCACTGCCTCTCACAAGTTTGATATATAGAGCCCTTGTTGTACTGTTCTATATACTTCAAAATATCTAATTTAATTTAATCTGATATATAAATTACTTAGAAATCTTTCATTTCAAATATACAGAATTTTGTTCTGTTATTTGTTAGTCTCTAATTTTTTTGTATTTTTGTCAGAGATCATTAAATATATATTACTTCTTTGGTAGTTTGCTCTAGTTAAGATTTGCATGGTGGCCTACTTACATGATCCAGTTTTGTAAAGTAGGTGTCCCATGTATGTACGTGGATAAATGCCTATTATTTCAATGATGACCAAGCTTAATATTTGTGAAATTCAAATCTCTTATATCCTTAAAAATTTTCTGTCTGCTGTGACACATCAGTTTCTGTTGAGGGATGGGCTATAATCTTTTGGATTGAGGGTCTGTCCATATCTCCTAGTAGTTATTAATTTTTGCCATATGTCTTTTGAGGTTATATTATTAGAAGCACAAATGTTCAAGGACTGTTTTATCACCCTACTGAAGATTTTGTAGGGAGGAGTTCTAAGTCATGATTCTCTTTATGCTTAAAATTTTTACCTTAATGTATATGATGTCTAATATTGATCTCGCTATATACCAACTTTCTTTTGGTTAGTAGTTATAGAATTTTTTTCATGTTTCACTTTTCATGTATCATTCTGTTTTAGGTATATATTTCTTGATTTGTTGTCCTTTCATCCAATACCAGAAACTCCAACTTTTAGGAGGATAGTTTAGTTTATTTACTTTTTTTTACTACAGATAGAATTTTAACTTTTTTAAAAGAATTTTCTGTTTATCATGATTTTTTTATCTTATTTTTCCTTTCCCAATTTCATTGGACAGATCTAGTTTGTTTTACTTTTTTGTCTGTCCTTGTTTAAAAACTACTCATTCTATTTCTATTATGTTATTGCTTATCATTTTTTTTGGAACATTATGTCATTTTCATTTTAAACAAGTCTAAAGTTAGTAATTTTCTACACTGTCCTTCTAAATAAATCCACTTCATCCTCCATGTAATTATTGCCTGTTATTCAGTTCCACCTATTTTCAACATCCATGAATAGTCATCAATTTTACTACGATTTTTTTATTTTTCCACATTATTAATTTTTTCTCACAATTATTTCTTGCATCCCACTCCTTCCTTCTGAATTTAACTTTCTTCCTCATAAAATATATCCTTAATAATCATTTTCTTTCCAGGTCCCTGAGAAATAAACACCCTTGGTCTTTATATTAAAAATGCTTATTTGCTCTTATTCTTGAATGAATTAAACTGGGTATGAGTTCTCAGTTTGAAGGTTACTTTTCCATAGCACTCCTAAAATTAGACATTACTTTTTGTTCTCATTCTCACCTGATATGAAATCTATTACTGCTCTTTTACTCCGTTGTTGCTTTTCAGGAAATCTCACTTTATTTTCTGGAATATATGCTATATCTACATTTATATGTATCAACATGTACTTTCACCTTTGTCTTCTGCATTTGACAGTTTCCCCTGTGTCTTTTTATTTATCTTACTTGGGATCCCACGTGCTTCTTTAACCTAAGAACTCATGCTTTTTTCAGTATTCCATTTCCTCTATTTTTTCATCTGACTCTCTTAGAAAATTTCATAGCTTTTTAAAACTATACTCAATGTCTCTTAATCTCCCCACTTACAGTCATTTAATCACTAGATGCATGCCTCATTATTTTCTTAGATTTATTTTCTAGTTTGTTATTCTCCCTTTAGTGTGTCTAAACTGCTCTTATAACCATCCATTGAGTTTTTAATTTCAATGTTTATGCATTAAATTTCAAGAAGTTTTATTTGAAAGATTGATTTTGTATAGTTTTTTCCAGATTACTCTCTTTTCACAAGTTCATGTAACCCCCAGGTTCCTGTATGTCTTGCCTCCTGGCTCCCTCTCACAATGCTTTTGTTTCCTCACATGCTGTATAATTTCACTCATGACTTCAGCACCAGTGGAAATCACTTTTCTCACGTCCTATGCACTATGGAACTATCCCTTTGGGGAACAATTAATCTTTAAATTTATCTTTGTCTTTGAATTGTTTTTTCATTCTGGCACATTAAAGATAAATTTCTTTTTCTTTGAATTTCTCTTTCATTTCTGGTACATAAAGATTTCCCTTTCTTTCTTTTGCGCTCAGCTAAGAATTAAGGATATTTCATTGCTGTATCACTTTACCCACCGCATCTGAATGTTTTGAATGGGATAAAGTGCTGAACCCACTCAATCTGCCGCATTGCTGAAAGCCAGTTAACTTGAGGTAAGTCAATCCTATCACCGTTGGGTTACCACCTTCATTGGCAACCCTTTTCCTATCAGCTAGAAATCAACTCTTCACCCTAGCTTGTAAGACCTTCCAAGATAAGGCCCATTCATCAGTGGTCTTGTTTCATACAGGTTATGATTCTATACCCAAAACTTTACCATGCATTTCAACACATAATAATAAATAATGATAGCCTGGCTATTCCAAGAGATAAATTTATGTATAAAATAAGCCTCAAAACATTTACCCAGATGTTTTAATAACACAAGTTTTATTAACTAATGATGATGATGATGATATTAATAATAATAATAGATAACATTTTGGAGGTTTGATATGTACTTGGCATTATATGCTTTACACACATTATCACATTTAATTCTCACCAAAACCCTGTATTATTAATCTACTTAAGATTGCCCCATTACAGCATTACATACTTATAAACTTGAGGTGGCTGAACTTTCTACAACACAAAATAACCTGAATTTGTGCCATAGGGCCAAAGTCAAGCTTCTTAGAAAAGCATTGAATAGTGGCTCTAATACATATGTATTATTAATGTTCTGATTTTTCATCCTGAACGTTGAATAACCAGACATTAAAAACATAGTGAATCAGTATATTCTGAAATAGAGTCATCAGCATTTCCACTACCATTTTCTTCTCTTTACCCTTGTCACCCCATAGCATGACAGTGAGAAATGGTACCTCAGGAACCTCATGGGAAGCCAAATACAGCAATTAGCTTGCAGAATACTTCTGGAATCAAAGACTTTGTCCACTCTAAATTTTCTGGTTTCTGAAACATTACTTTTTCCTTCTGTAACTTTTTAGTGGATTATTTCTATCACTTGATCAATAATGATTTAAAAAGCTAGAAATAGTATGCAATGCATATAAATACAGCTCATCCGGGCCTGAAAACAATGTATTGGCTCCTAGACATTTCTATTCAGATTTTACCTCAATTACCTAATGTAACACCTGCAGAATTATATAAGTTTAGATATGTGTATAAATTTAGGTATATATAAACTTGGATTTTAGGTATATATAAGTTAAGATTTTAGGTATATATAACCTGGGATTACATATATATAAACTTCCACATGTTTACATGTTTGCAGTTGATTCACTCTTCCACTCTTTGGATGACAGCCTATCTTTTCTTTCTTCAAACCTTCAACACCACTTCTTTTCCTCATTCTCAGCTAATTGTTTCCTATTGCACTAAAAAATAGCAGGAATGAGAAGAAAATTTTCATATGCTCTCAAATCTACTTACCTACCTGAATCTGCACTTATAATCTACCAAGCTTTCTGCTTTGGTGGGTCTAAGTCCACGTGCTCTGTCTACTGCCTCCCCCTCCACTGTGTACCAGGCCCTATCCCCTCTTACCTTCTCCCTCCTATTCCCTCCCTGTCCTGAATCATCAGCTTTTCTCTCCCTCTCTTGTTTTATGCTCCACTCACCAGCTAGAGTATTTTCTTTTAAGAATATTTATCAGTTTGTTTCATCTTCGAGTTCTCCACTATTTTATGGTTTCTCATAACCTAGGATAAAATCCAAAGACCACATCACCTCTACCCCAGTTTCCTCTCACTTTTCCCCTTGTTTATCCCTGTTCCTCACACTTTCAGCTAGTTCTCACCTTGGAGCTTTGTTCCCACTTTACTTTATAATTTTTCATAGCATGTATCATTTCTTGACTCATTTTATTTACCTAGTTAGCCATTTGTCTGTTTATTATCTGGTGCCCATAATGAAGTATAAGCCATTTGAGGATAAGGACTTGGCCTTTTTGCTCACTCCTAAATCATCTATAACCTAGGTTGGTAGAGGTACATAGCAGGCACTCAAAGAATATTTGTTGTCAGAATAAGTAAAACATAAAATGCATATATACAATGGTTCATTATTATCATTTGAGGGCATATTCTAAGACATATAGATAAAACAATCCATATAGTATAAGCACACACTGAGAGTTTATATGTTTTTTTTCCCATGAAAAAGTTTGTGTGTATACCTTTTCACATAAAAAAATGAGATCACAAAACTTCTTTGAAGGGATTTTAAAAATCTCTCCCACTATGCCTAGTATTAGGCTTTTGGTATCCACTCTAAAAGTCCACATTAAGAAACAAAAATATGTAATATTTACATATTTATTTATTCTGTTCATGACTACTGATGGTCCCTGCCGCTTACATGAAGATTGTTTGCTAAGGAGACATACAACTAGTTAATCAAAAACAAAAGGAAAATATCACTCCTTACAACTGTATCATTAACTAGTTTTGTGAAGTGTTGAACTAGATGCTCTCTGAGGCCCCTTGCAGCTACAACATTCAATGAGACTAGGAATTATTTGCTTTTATGGTACACTAAGGTCATCAAGTAGTTTAACCAAAAGGGGGAATGATAAAATAGTGACCTGTTGATTCTTTATCTTTTTGAGATGTTCAAAATATTTTAGAAAATACTTCATCAATTCTAAAAGGAAAAAAAAAAGGATGGTGGCTCACTCCACTAGCCAATCAGCACTGACATTACAATCAGTTTAGCAAGGGGAGGGATATTATACTCCTATTATTATTTTAGCCAGTTAAATAAAGCTTTATGAGATAATCATTTTTAAGTTTTATCTCTTTTTTACTCTCTTTCTACCCCTGTAGTCCATCAATGAACATATAACAAATAAGTTAATAAGCCCAACTACTTTTAATATAAAGTTCTTCATTTTGAAATATATTAAACAAATGGAGCTTATAATTGATTTTTATTATAATACAAGTATTTTAATTCAACCAAAGATATCAGAATATTAACAAATGACAACAGCATACAATGCCACTTATCATCATGCCAATCACTTCATTATCTGCATTACATTCATATCTTCAATAACGAAGAATGGATTCATCATGTTTTCATTGCTGACTTAACATTACTCAAATACTTGGGGAAAAAAATCTACTTTCATTTCTCAGCCTGGTACACATCTATTCCAAAGACAGTCCTTTCTAGGACAAATGGCAATTTTAATCTTAACTGAATTTCTCATTCCCTGCCCAGAGCAACCAATCTGCACAAACACACTTGGGCATGCCAGTTTGTTATGAGCCATTTAAGAGCACAGCAGAAAGTTTCCACAATGGGACAAAATGACAACCTATGATCTCTCCAGTACTTTACTGAGCGATGCAGGAGTTTGGAACCCTCCATAGTACTAATTTGCAAATGGACTAAATGTGTCCTTCATGCCTGAAACTTCCCTCATTATGCACTGTGGATGTATCATCCAGAAATTTCCTCAAATACTTTAACAATATCTTTGGCTTAGATCACATTTCTCATAAATATGTTATTTAAATCCTGCCACTGTCCACAACAACTCACCCAAATAATGCCAAGTTAACACCAAAATGCTGTCCCATGTCTTAAAGTAATAAACTTTATACATTTATTACTGACTTTCTTTATACTTTATTAAACAATACTCTGCCATTTACTTCTGTGGAGACATCCAGAAAAGTTGTTGCTAAGAACCATGGACTTCAGAGTTTGGGGCAAATCTTTACTTCGATGTTGAGGCAGGGAAAGTTCACTTCAATTAGCTCCTATTGCATCACCTCCCGGTTGCTTGCAGTAAATCCCAGCAGTCTAGGTTCTGGCTGTACACTCACACTCTCTTCAGCACTAGTTTTCCCAGACTGATATACATTTTGTATATTTAGAACTTTGTCACAGGGGGAGAGGATGTATGAGGGATGGGGAGAAAAGAAAACAGCAGGCGGTTCTGGGGTGAAGTCTGTAAGGTTATCTCTAGAAATTTTGAGGGGAGAAGAAAAACCAATTATGGTTTATGAGGAAGTATATGAAAAAGAAACAAAAATTGCTACACTGCATCCCTTCATTTTGTTTAATAAACACGAGAAATATTCTTTTGAATTGTGGTTGCTGTGACTGTGTTCTTTGGACCATAGTAACATTGCAATCCACTGTAAGGGTTGATATTTTATCTAAAAAGATAAATTTTTCTAAAAAGAAAATTATTCAAACCATTGCTTTAAACAAATCTTACCTTTTAGCACCTCACTGCACATATCAAGAAAATCAAGAGGTCAACCCTTGGTGTTCTGATTGAACTGTGATGGCTACTGTTTGGGAAAGAGCTGAATGGCCTTCACAACAGGCTTTTCATTTCTTGGATTTTGCCCCATCTGGGCTCAGTGGCATGTTTTTCCTAGTCAGCATTGTGAAAATACTTATTGGCTGAGCACTTTTCTACCACTTATTGTATCTCTAAACACTTTTCAAATTAGCATGTCTTCGTGGACACCATTATTGTAAAATGGAGCATAAGAATATTAACATAAGCTTTCATCCCACATATTAAAGAACTAGATTAATCTCAGTTTTTTAAACAGTTGTTTAGGAATATATCTGGACCACAATAAAATAAATGATTTGAACATTCAACAAGGGCAGTTCTTTCAGTCTGGCTGTTTCTTTGTGACCCAACACAGATTTGACCAGATCACATAGAATATCACCAAAATTTTACCTGTTATTTGAGTTTTACTTGGAGTGATAATTCTGAAATTGCCCTTGAAGGAGGCTTTGTGTAGTTTTTAGTTGTTGGCTGTTTTTGTTTACTGTAGCAGATGCTCTGGATGCCTTCGCTTCCCCACCCCCTGGGCATTCTTCTCTGTACTCTGAAAGCTGCTCGTGGGAAACACTGGAAACTCTCTTCCTGAGCTCTTTGTTCTGACCGGAGGAGCACACTCAGTGAGGGAGCAGGACAAGCTGCAAGTGCCCCTGGACACAGTTCAAACATGACAGATGAAAGCTGGTTAAATATCCTGCATTTCTGACCTTTTATTCATGCTAACTAAGAGATGTGTTATATGCTGTAGTCCATAATTCCCAGTGGGATTGAGCCCCATTTGCCAACTGGTTTAGTAATGCTCTCTTTCCCTTTATTAGTTTCTTCATTTCCTTGCTCCCTTTCCCACTTCCCAGCAACGTCTCCAAAATCACCTCCCAACTAAATCGTTTATACTCAAACATTTGTCTTAGGGGCAGCTTCGGGAGGAACCTAAATTAAAGCAATATCCATACTCATATTTTTATAAACTGAAATTTGATTGATTGATTGATTAATTACAACAGAAAGAAGATGAACTGGAGTCAGTGATGTTTCATGTAATAAAAGTTTTTTTTTTTAATGTTGCTTTGTTATGGGATTAACTCAGTTTTCACTAATCAAAGAAAATATATATTCAACTGCACATCTGAAAGACTGGCGAAAAAACACATTTACACTCAAATATTTGTTACTTAAGCAGACAAGCCTTAATGGCATAGGCCAATCACATTAGCACAGTCTCTTTTTACCAGAGTGTTTTATCCTTTTCCTGATGACAGTTCTATTTTAACAGCACCACATACCTCCAAACCACAGAAGCATCACTTCCATTCACTGCATAATGCTTTTTTCACAGCGTTTCTACTTTTTCTTTGCATGCACATACAAAAACTTTTTAAAGAGTTCAAAAATTCAGAAGCACCAACCTCTGATCTCTAATAAAATTAGCAATCTAAGGAGATGCCTTGTTTTTTACTGCAGCATCTAGTATTCCCCCAAACATTCTTGGGTGTCTCTGGGGAGCGTGCACACACCACCTTGAGAAGCACTGACCTAGGACAATTTCTGGGTTCCCCTCAGAATGGTGCTCATCTGCCACCCCATAATCTTCAAAATGTTAAGGTTTTTTGAAGTCATGTGTGAGTAACTGGAAAATATAGTTACAATTTTTTCTGCATGTCAGGCACATTTCTTTGTCTTATTAGTCTGATAGAGTAGAAAACATCACTGTTTGGCAGCTTTAGTTGAAAATAAAATGAATAAGCACCTCTTTATGAATCTTCACCATCTTTCATCAACTCTTCTGCTCTTGACTAGACCCACCCCTTCCTGTGTTAAGTTCTGTAGCACACGTAATTCTTAGATGATCAAGAGGATCATTTTCCAAGGGCTGAGTCCATATGTGAAAGCACACATTAGGCACAAGTCTTCTTCATACGCAGGGATTTGACAGCTGAGAATAATGCTGCAGTAGGCAGAAACTTCAAGAAATTGGTAAATTGACAAAAATTCCCTGAAAGAGGCTATCAAAGAATATTTCAATAGATTTATATGCATTCAGTATTTTCTATTAAATCTTAAATCCTACTAATTTCTAATGAAGACATTGATTAGATTTGTAAAAAGCTTTCATTATGAAAAACTGCTTTGATTGCAGTTTTATTATGAGGAAATAGGTAGAATAATTCAAGCTAGAATGATAAAATAAGTGTCCAAAATAGAATCTTAGGGAGTCACTGTAATGGACAGATAAGAATTATTTGTAATGAGGATACTGTTTATTTCTATACAAGACACTTCCAGGTACATACAAATTACTTCCTCCCTCCATAAACAACCTTTTAAATCTTGTTCACTCAGTTAACTTATATTTGTGAAGAGAAAATAAGGTCTGGAGCCTTGGTTTTTTTGTATGCTTCTTTAGTAAAAATTTTGCCTGCCTTCTTTCTCCCTTCAGCGTCTTCTGAAATAATGAGACTACTGGACTAAGAATTAAAGAGAATTAAAAGCCCCTCTTATGGGTTGAACTACATGCCCCCCAAAATTTGTATGTTGAAGTCCTAATCCCCAGCACCACAGAATTGTGACTATTTGAAGACAGGCGAGAGGGAATCAAGTTCAAATGATGTCATTAATGTGGGTCCTAATCCAGTATGATTGGTCTCTTTATAAAAAGGAAGTTTATAGGCAGACACATACATGAAGAATGCCATGTGAACATCAAGGCAGAGATGGGGTGATGTACCCATAAGTCAAAGAACGCTAAAGACTGCCAGCAAACGACCAGAAGAGGAGGGCGGCATGGGACAGATTCTCATGGCCCTCGGAAGGAAACAATTCTACGGACACCTGGCTGCAGGCTTCCAGCTCCAGAACAGTAAGGCAGTAATTTTCTGTTGTTTAAGCCACCCAGGTCATGTGACTTTGTTACACCGGTCCTAGCAAACCAACACAGCTCCGAAGTGGGCTCCCCTTCCCGTCTCCTCAGATGAACCCAGGGGAAGAACAGCCATGAGGCTAGGCACCTAGAGACTTGTATTAAATAATGGCTAAAGGGAACTTAGATTTATCATTTAACTGTTCCAGGCCTCAGTTTCTTTGTCTGAAAGATGAGGATACCATTCAACTAAAAAATTCTAAACTGCAAAAAGCACAGTTTTTTCCAAGAGATAGTACTTACATGTTCCACTGTGCTTCATCTGGTTTGCAGAAATACAGACTCACAAAACAATGACAGATGACTATACACTGCAAAAGAGGGTTCTAACATTAAAACTACACTGAATACAATTTTTCTTTACTGGTGGATTTCCCATTTCCTTTAAAGCACAATTCTATTTGCTAAAACTTAATTTACACAAAACCTTTTCTAAATATCTCTTACAGTGAGTGATATATGCTTGCAATAGTAAAATTGGTTCCCATTACTTTTATAGTCAGTACTTGTACTGCAGGATTAGCCACAAGGTATCTATTCTCAAAGAATTTCTTATTAAACTCATTGGCCATGAGTGGTGCTAGGTGTTTTTTACAAAAAAAATGTGACAGGGGAAATGATGTCCCTGAAAAGTTTTGCCAGGTCCAATCATCTTAGCCATATGTGCCAATTTAACTCTTGTTATAGTCTAAGAATAGTTATAATCTGAGCCCAGGGTATGGAGTCAGTGCTGACTCAGACATCGCGAGCCATCTTCAAGATAGCATAGCGTGGGCACAACCTTTAGCTGTTCTAGAGGTACAATGGTTAAGAGAAGGACATCTAATTTAATGCAATGGAGCTGTCACTGAAATGACCAGAAGGAAGATATTTCTCATGTCCAATCTCAGCATCATTTGCTAAGGAGTCATACGTACACGTGAAATGGGGAGAATCATTATTTTCTTTACAAGTTCAACAACAAGCCTCTATTACCAGGAAGATGAGACCTGGGTGAGTGTATGGGACTTTTCTTTCTGGAAACTCAGGTCTCTTCTTCAAGAAGTACAACAGAACTGTTATTATATATAGAATTCTCTGAGTGAAGTGAGACCAGAATGCTTAGCTATCACACCTGCACATTAATTAAAACCTCTTTAGGAGGAAAAAAATCTTTTTAGGTGAATATAACCATGAAATGGTTCCTAAATGGAGAGGCAAATAAAGTCTTGCCTGCTTTATAAGTTTAAGTGACTTGTCTGGCTGCATATATCTGGTTCAGGCAACTACTTCAGCTAGACTGATAACAGTTGTTTCAGTGTTTGGCCAAATAGCCTTTCATGTTGCAATCAAGTAATAGATACAAGATTGACAAGTAACAAAGAAAAAGATCAGTTCAGTCAACACGGACTAAAATCCATTATTGTCGTGAGTACACTGTGCCAGGGACCTGTAAACACATCTTCATTGATCTTGCAAAAGGATAGAAATACCTCCCCTTGTATGGCTCAATCAAGGCTCTTTTCACAACAGTAAAGTACAAACAATATTGAAGAAGCAGAAAGGAACTGACATTACAGCCAAACAGTAAATAATGGTTGAGCTCAGGAAACCTATCCATAACATTTCAAATTCCTGTCAGCTCAAATGAAATGCATAACCTCTCTACTGCAACCTCAGAAAGATCAGAACAAGGCGGACTATGCATTCCTCTTATTCTCATCCCCATTTTACCAAGTGACCAAATCAATAAGGAAAAAAAATCTCATTTACAGTTTTGAATTTTCATAGTTATCTCAGTAGATAAACCTCTGAAAAAGATCTTCACTGTGAAGATCAATAATTCACTCCTTTCCCCCTCCCCCCCAGTTAGGATCTGCTCTCATTTGTATGGACAAATTTTGTTGATTATAATATAGAAAAAAATTAGCATGCAGTGGAAGTAGAACTGGGTCTTCTGCCAATTTGAAGTTTTATTAGAATTGCCCACTGCATCAATTCTAAACTTCCACTTTCATTTATGTTTAAATACTTGTAATTAGGGGAAGCTATTTGGGCGCTGTAGACACCAATAAATAGTTTGAATAGATTTGTAAAAAGGTTGGCAGGATGGTCGGAAGCTCAGCATAGTTTATAAACAGATTCATCTGTTATGTAAATCTCCATCCATAATCATTATTTATCCATTATGGCTAATCAGCATTCCAAGAAAGGAAAAGTGAAAAGAATTGGTAATGTCTTAAAAACAATTGCTCTTATACCTGTGGATTCCTTAATTTTAGCCATCAACTGACTAGACATTTAATCTTTTGTTCTTTTTTTAAAAATACCTAAGAGAAATCAATACTGCACATTTAAAAACAATGTTCTCATTTAGATACAGAGCAGGCAAATAAGAAACAAACTGGATTACACTTTTACACCACTTGTTAGCCTGTCTCTTCCTTTCACTCCTTTCCTTCCCAAATGTAAAATTCCGAAGAAAACAAAGACTCACATAACTCAGGATGAGGTATAGGTTATGCCTAAGTATAGGGCACAGACATGACATAATACTTTCAATACCTGAGATTCTTGTGGAGAGAGTGTTAATGAGGTGCTAACACAGCCCCTGGCATAGTTCTTTGATGTGGGCTTATAATCAGAGTCCCAAGCAAATCCTAAGCATAAGGCAGTGCACAATTCTGTCTTCGGACCCAAGGAAGAAGTTGATTAGAACAAAAACTAACCCAGTCATAACTAAACTGAATCCTCACCCTAATGTTCCATGTTTTATCCCACATTTCAGAAAAGGCTCAGGAACTTGGTGTTCCTTTAATAAACAGATGCTTTCTGATCTATTCTGTGTTAAGCTATTGGTATGGTCTGTGGTTAGCCTGTGTTAGAAAATACCAGTTAGCACACTTGCACAAATTTAAGCCCCTCTCTGGAATATGGGATGAATAATTTCTTTTTCAAGATCCAGAACCAGTGAAAAGGAATACACACATTGCAGAATTTACATACACAAGTTGAAATTTGTGGTGAAATTGTGCAAATGACTATTGCATTAATTACACATTTTCTTCTGACTCTCTGCCTTCGTTCTCTGCTAGGCGAACATGATCCCAGGCTCTATTCTCCCCAGCCCTTCTGGGCCAGCTCTCAAAATCCAACAATCCTCCAAGTCCCAATGAAAAGCCTTTCTCCTCCATGGCTTCTTTCCACAATTCTTCAACCAGAACATTTTCTTCTTCATTTGGTGTCTCCTCATGACCTGCTCCTGCCTTCAGTGTGACCAGTGCACCATATCTGTCATCACACAAGTTTATTTTGACTCAGAGTTCACCTTTCTTGCATGGCAGGAGCTGCACTTTATTTCTTTCTATGCCTATCCACAGCACTTGATCAACTATCTTAAGAACAGTAGTTGTAAAATGAATACACACTGAACCGAATCACTTGTGTAAATCCAATGCTAAACCAAAAAGAAAAGGACTCCCCAATTTTAACTAAAGCTCCAAAGCATTAGCTTAAAAAGAGGGCATTTCTCTGAAAGGGCATGTCAATAACAGTGGTTTTATAAATAGAAACTAATTAGCAAATTCACCCAACTTGTTCTCAGATTTTCTAACCAGAGTCTAATTCTGAATAACCTAATTCTGAAAGAAATTGAAACAAATTCTGAGATTTAAAATTCTTCAATGTAAACCATTTGTGATGGTTTTTATCACAGGTAAGACAGAACTCTTTACAGGAGTATTTATTGCCAATACATACATATGTATCATAGTTGAGAATCCGGCTCCATCCAGATTGGTCCTGGAGAATAGGATGAGCTTAACTTGCAAGGGAGGGCTAAATGGTTCCAATTTCAGAGAGAGGAGAATCTGACAGGCAGAAACTCTGTAGAACCTCATAACATAGATCCTATATCATCACTTTTCTCCTAAATGCAGCCTAAATAAATCTCTCAGCCAATGACTGCCTCATTTCTCTCTTCCATGCCAACTCATCTGCATTGAACAGCATCCCAGGTCTGAGACACCCAACCATTTGCTTTCTCTCAATTTAGAACTATTTTAAAGACCATCTCTAAGGAGCTTATTTCAATGAACTAGATGGTCAACCACTAAAGATGATTTATGGCATCTATTTCCTGGACTAGTTATACTTAAGATCTAGGAATTAAAGAGGATACAAAGAGATGGTGGGTTGGCTAACTCTTTCCAGTGCATAGTAAAGTGGTACAGCAACAGCACTGCTCTGTCATTCAGAGGAGAGGGGCTCTTTGGTGCCATCCTGATGTTCCCATTACAGACTTGGTTTCTCAGAGTAGTATTCAATTAATCAAACGTAAATTCAAAGAATAACTGGACTTAAAATACTTGTGTTTCTATTTTGATTTCTAGCTTTCATTTTTATTTCTTCTCAAACCTACAAGCCTTAAGAAAACCAGGGAACAGTAGCCCAAAGTAATAAAATCTTGCCATTCAGGTACTTAGCATTCACAATTCAGCTGTCTGTGAGCAACCCTAAAGATTCATGACACGTGGGTATATGTAATTTTGCTGAAAACTGTAGTGTGGGAATGAGCCCCTCGACTAGTGAGTGAGCCTGGCTGACTTCCTAGCAGTTTCATTCACCTTCATGTAGCAAGTTGTCTACTTTTGTTATTTTATGAGAATGTATGGAGGACATTTTACTCTACATTTTTGGTATGATTTGGGGAAATCATCCTGTTGCATATTAGGTGCTCATTTCTTATTTGCATGTTGAGCAAATGATCTGCTAAAATTTATAATCAACTGGAAACAATTAGACATGAGCCCAAGTCCCCTTACTATTAGAATAGAATGCCATGAGCAACACTATATTTTCCCCTATCTACTACTGTGTCTGTAAACATCCTCTTAGGGACAAAAATCCAGCCATTAACCCATTCCAGACAGTTGAAGCCTGACCTCCTCACTTAATTGATTCCAGCACATTTTCCTCTGGGGTTAGGAGCTGCTTCCAGCGTACCTCGTATTAACTCAGTAACTGATACCTTAAAAACTTCCAGGATGAGGTGGAGAATTTCAACTTCTCAACATAATGGAGTAACAGAAAGTAATAAGGACTAGATTTATCCTCCCATCTCAAACAATAGTTAAAAATAAGCAAAACATATGAAACAATGGCTTTCAGATACTGAACATCAGGTATCACAGGACAAAAGAGGGCAAACAAATGAGATGAGCACAAGAATGCCCTAGTTATTACCTGGATGGCATTTCTAGCCTAGTGCAGTGAACAGGAAACCACAGCTCCACAGAGCCTAGCCTGACATTCATGAGTTGAAGAAACAAAGCTGAGGGTGTGCAGAGTCCAAAGCAACTGAGGGACACAGGGCAGAGTTCCAATGAAAAAGATCTGCATAGAGAGCATTCCAAATCTTCAGAGTCTCAAGGACTGGTCAGTGCATGACATGAAGGAACTAACTACCCAAGTCTGGGGAAAGATCTGCCCAAAAAGGAATTGAGAGAACATTACCCTAAGCTCACACAGGCAGAGTGACTGAAACCTTGTCAATCACAGGCATCAAATAGAGTACTCAGAAGGATATTGGATCAGTAGTAGGACAAAATTAGCCCTCGAGTAAAGGCTGCTCTGGTTGGGCCTTGAGAAGCTTAAGAGCAAGGCTCAAAAAAAAAAAAAAAACAAACTGTTTTGCATAATCTCACTGCATCCCATAACAAAGATTATAGCTATTTATAGAAGTACAAAATTATCCAACACCCAAGAATGTAAAACTTAAAATGTCTGGCATTCAATTAAAGTGTTTGAAAACATTAGGATTAGTCTTAGTATATGGCTTACCTGGGGGAAATCTGCTTGACTGTAAATAACTGGTTGTATTTGGACTAAGCAGCTGAATACAGTTCAGGCACACTCTAGCTACAGCAGCCTCCTTACTGCCCCTTAAGCATCTCCTGCATGCACCCACCTCAGCACACTGCATGTGCCATCCTCTCCGTCTGGAGCTTTTTTCCTTCACTTCATTCAGTTGGAAAGACCCTCACTTCATTCTTCATTTGAAGAGAAGACTGTTCAAATGACCCACCTCTTTCCAACCACCTAAAGCACTCTAGATGATATCCAGCTCTACACATGTTCACTGAACTGATTAGTATATGATATTACATTATATATCCAGCTGTGTACTTGTTGCTCTAGAGCAGGGATTGGCAAACTAAGGCCCATAGTCCAAATCCATATGCAAAAAAGATCCAAGCAGCTTTCAAAGCCTAAAATATTTACAATCTGATCCTTTCAGAAAGTAGTTGGCAAACCCCTATGGTAGAGTGTGAATTTCATGGGGGGGGTAGGAATTTTATATGCTTTGTTCATTGTTGTGGATTGTGAATTGCTTCCCTCAAATTCATAATTTGAAGTCCTAATCCCCCTAAAACTCAGAATTTGATGGTATTTGGAGAAGGGGTTTTAAAGAGGTAAAATGAGGTCATATAGATGGACCCTAATCCAATATGACCGATGCCCTTATAAGAAGAGGAAATTTGGGCACAGACATACACAGAGGGAAGAACATATGAAGAAACAGGGAGAAGGTAACCTACAATTTTCAATCCCTGCTCTAGAGCAACAAATACTCTACAAGCCAAGGAGAGAGGCCCCAGAAGAAACCAGCCCTGCATAAAAGAGGCACTCAATATTCATTTTTGAATAAATGAATTTAGCAATAATTAAAAATAATTTTTCTCCAAAATAACATGCTCTTTGACTCAATTCAACCAACTTTCTCTCAGAAAATTTTTTAGAACTGTAGACAATGCTTATTTTATAAATCATGTGGATTTTTATGACTCCTGAATTATCACTGGTGAACTAGCACTAAGTTTAGAGAAAATATATTTTAACTTATCACCATTATATTAGTCTAAAATACATATGAGCTGCCTATTATAAAAAATAAACTTTTCTCATTTCCTAGTAAAGATGGGGAAGCTAGCTATTGAGAGACGAGTCTTTTTAAACTGTATGGATTTAAATAAGTTGAAATAGCTGCAATCAAAATCATGGTGCATATTTCTAAAGTACAAGAACGTAATTCTATAGCAAGAGCACACAGCAAACCTGTTTTTTGTGCACTGATTTCTAGTACTGATGTTACCCCTAAAGTACACAGAATTCCCAGACTCATCATTAAGCACAAACCCTATGTGTGAGCTCCAGGCAGTGTATGTTCTTGTAATTGCTCCAAAACTTGGAAAATGGGTAATGAAAAGATCAGAGCTTCAATACTAAATTGGTGGATGGTTGTGGGAATAGTATGGAGCTTTTTTCTTTTTAAGAGGATTTCAATGCAAAGCAAAAGAGCAAGAGAAACTTACTCATTAAAACTCAACTTGGTTAAGAGGAGGTGAAGATCCAATTCTAAAATGGACCCCTTTTGAGGGTACAGAAGTAAAAGGGTCGTTGAACCATGGCTTTTCATTAATCTCTGTGCCTCTTAAGCTCCATAGACATGTTAAAGAGCCTAATACTTCAAATACTCAGAATAATCCACTTGTATTTATTTAAAAATTTCCAAAGGCAAGCACCGGGACTTTTCTCTATCTGATCGTTACCTCACTATGTTATATTTCAGCACAGTGTTGGGCACAAAGCAGATGTCAGTTGCTCATGTTACTCTCCAACCTTGGAGAGACCTCTAGCTCCTTGATTTTTCTTCTCTCTCAGCCACCTACTGCCTTTTTTTTCTTTCTTTTTCAATTTAGAGCTCATGTCCAATACTTTGAGCACTCCTTTGCCATCTTCCTCAAATCTCCTGCTGCACCAATGATTTGTTCCACTTGCTTGGAAAGCTTTTAGACTTAAGTCAGCTCAACTACCACCAGCTCTGACCTCCATTCAGGCTGTTCAATGCCACCAGAAAAAAGCACAAGCAAGTCGGTGGTGCCAGCCGTAACAGCGGGTCTTCACTTCAGCTGGACCTTCAGTGCTGCCCAATAGTCCATAGTCGGCTGTCTCTTTCTGCACAGAAATAGCTTCAAACCTTTCACACTCTCCTAAAACTTCTAACCCCACCATATAAATCCTTTCTCTCAGGCCAAAGACCTTACCCCAGACAGAAAAGAGAAGTCCCTGAATCACCAGCAAACCTGCAGACATGTCTTGTACACGTCTCTCTAGACTTCCTGTTTCCTCTAGGTAATAATGGAAGACGGGGCTGTCCCTCCATCTAGTCTCTGCAGCTCATCATTTTCTATAATCTCAGACACACGGTTCAGTTCATGATTCCCCCTCTATCAACTCTACCTTCAAATAGTTGAAAGTTTGTCCTCCAGAAGAAAGAATATATGCATCCTTTGCTGTTTCATAGGGCAAAACATGAATCGAACAATGGAAGTTTAAGGGAGTCAGATGTTTTTTTTTTTTTCAAAGAGTGCCACTTTTTCTTTTTTTTTTTTAACAGATAAAAATTACTTTAATAGATTTGATTTACCCCAATATAGGTCAACTATTATCATTTTAACATGAATCAACACAGAAAATATTAATGATACATATATTTTTAACACTCAGCCTTCTAAATCTGCTGTGTATTTTTTTTTTCAGCTATGAAAAGTTTATTTTGCAAAGTCATTTAGTAAGTAGGTTGCAGGATTTTTTTTTTTTGAGAGGGCACCTTTCATATTTATTGATCAAATGGTTGTTTATAACAATAAAATTCTGTACAGAGGACTCAATGCACAATCATTAATCAACCTCAAGCCTAACTCTCAACAGTCTCCAATCTTCTGAAGCATAATGAACAAGTTCTTACATGGTGAACAGTGCAAGGGCAGTCATATCACAGAAACTTTCAGTTTTGATCACGCATTATGAACTACAAACAATCAAGTCAGATATGATTATTCATTTGATTTTTATACTTGATTTGTATGTGAATCCCACATTTCTCCCTTATTTATTTATTTATTTTAAATAAAATGCTGAAGTGGTAGGTATATGCAAGATAAAGATAGAAAGCATAAGTTAGTGTTGTAAGAAGGCAAGTGTAGATGATCAGGTCTGTGCCTATAGACTAAGTATTAATCCAAGCTAGACAAGGGCAACAAAACATCCACAGATGCAGAAGATTTCTCTCAAAACAGGGGTGGTGAGGTTCTAAGCCTCACCTCTGTTAACCCCCAATTTCTCACCTGATGGCCCCCCTGAGACTGTGCCTGTCTTAGGTTGTTCCTCCCTTGAGGAATCTTACCCGTCTCTAGCTAACCAGCCGTCTTCCGGGGCCATACAGAGAAATGTAAATTTGGTAAATGAGAGAGAAGCAATATTCCAGATGTTTTTACTCCATAGAAAATTCACAACAAAAATATAACAGGTTTCAACATAACCTCCCTTATCATGGGAGATACTCAAAGAGAAGCTACAGGTCATGAAGAAATAACATTACAATAGTTACTATTTGCTGAGTATCTATGATGTGCCAGACACTGTGGTAGGCATTTACATATATATTTCATTTACTATTCACCACAACTCTGTGAAACTGGTATTATATTTCCTGTTTTTATAAATATGCTGAGGTTCATAAAGGTCATTTGCCCAAGATCACATACTTAGTAAAAGGCAGAGGTAGGATTTGAAGCCAAGTATTTCTGATTCTAGATTCCCCTGTACCACAACTACCACCACCATTCTTGTCTTAAGCCCACACTCCATCCCAGGGGAAGGAGAAATCTATAGGAATGATCTCCCAATTCTAAGAATTTTTAATCTTCAACCCCCATTATTTCATGATGGTTAGCAGAATTTAATGATGAATGTCTAACAGAAAGATGTCTTGTGAGCTTGAAATCTGAAAAACGACAAGTAAATAATATATATGTTCTTTACAGCAAACATAAAACCATCAGAATCCAGCATCATTTAACTAATTACCTGATAACTTTTTAAGAACACTAACAAAATGAGACATTATTTCCTATATTTTAATCACCTCTTTCTCCTTGGTGGTTCTGTTCCTTTCATTTTCTTGTTGCACAGAAAAAGTACATTTTGTTTCAGATTGCTATGTGGAAGGAAGATTACAATTTGGAGAAAGAATTAAATTTGAATTTATGACCTATTTTCATCTTATTAGGAGTAATCATTTAATTCCACCTGAAATCTACTACAGATGCAAGATGCTTCCCTGGATCATAAAAAGCAAGGTGGCATTGCCCTGGGATCTGACATACCTCAAGGTCGGTTAAGACTCTGCTGTCCAAATTAGCTCAGACTAAGAATGACTGCTAGTAGAACTCTTCCCAGAAAGCCCAATACATGAATGTGCCCTTGTTTGAATAGAGAGATGGCACTTAGACACCTTATTAACATTCAGTTAGACTTTTTATTGACAGAGCCCCAAGAACCCTCTATGAATAATATCTTCAACAATATCGCTCTTTAGTCTACATTCCAAAAAGTTGGTTTAACCAGTGGCAAAAAAAATGGATGATTTCTCAGCTAGATTCTTTTTAAGACTTTCTTCCATTTCCTGTGCCACCTTCCCAGATCACACTTTTTTACCTTTTACCTAAATCCATCTCGAGTCTCTGATATCATACTGCCAGACTTACCTTTCAAATGAAGCTCTAATCAAGCCACTTCCCCTCAAAAAAAAAAAAAGAGTTTTCTATAAGCACAAAATATTACCTAACCTTTAGGCAAAAAATAAATTTCCCATTTTGGCCTAAAAATTGCCCTTATGACTTCTATTTCTGATAATATAGCCAACTAAATACCCTGAATAACCATAGCTAAAACAACTAAAATGCTAAATAAAACATAAAAAATAGTCTCTGAAAAACAAAGGCAAATCCTCCCTGGAAGAACAGACTTCAATTCAGGCCTCAAAGAATTCCCATAGTACAGACCCAAGGAAAATGAATTGCTTATATTCAAAAACCTAAAAACAGATAATAAATTATTCTGAATGGGAATAAGCAGAAAGGGCAGATAGCAGAGTCCAATCTATAAAGACTTCAGATACTGTTAATTTATCAGATTGTAAAATACCATGTTAATATGTTTAAAGAATTTTTAAAGCTTGAAAACAGAACAAGGAATGAGAACAAAAAATTTTGAATAAAATTCTGTAAATAAAAACATAATTGAAATCAAATTATACTTTTACAGTCTCATCTTCCATGAGATGTTTAATTGTTCTCTATGTCTTCCCTAACTTATCTGCCTCTGTTCTTTTGTCTCCACTGCTCTCCTAGTCTAAGCTATATTTTTCTCTCTGCATTTTGAACTCATATCCATTGATTAAGGCTCAATTCCAATGTCAAACTCTTCGATTTAGCCTCAGTAGATGTCTTTCCAAATGAAAGTATGCATACTGGTCTCCATGCTTTGCTTATACATTATACGTGACACTTAGACTGTCTTTCATTATTTAGTCATTACTAGTCCTATTTTTCCAATAACAAACTTGAAGGAAAAGGGCCAGACTATAAGCAACTCTATTTAAGCCAAAGCACCTGGCTGAGTGTTTCACCAAGAATATATGTTCAATATATAATAACTGAACTGAATTGGAGTGAAACGTATTTTTTTCTCTAACGCATTCCCATTCTATAGCCATAAACACATAAGCAACGAGCCACAAAAAAGACCCACTTCACTTAATTCTCACTGTGAATTTTGTATAGAAATGAATTTAAGAAAGCACCTCTTAATTATATATATATCTTTTCTGTCTTTCTATTGAACCTGATTTATACTAGTTGGACACTTATATTCTTTCTTGCATCAAAATAAGTCTTGGTTTTTTTCAATTTATGTTATAACATTATTATAGTAATAATTTAAAAACCTATGAAAGAACAATTCTATTAAACAGACTTAGTGGGCTTTTTAATCACTAACAAGTTATTGCATTGAATTGAGTTTGAAAAACCTTCTTAGTACTTTTGGGAAGAAGTGAAATGATACAAGATGGATAGGCATACTGAGTAATAAAAAGAGGATGACTTGGGATGAGATCCTGCCTAGGGAATCTGGGAGACTTGAAGCCAGACTTTAAGTATGGGTTGTCTATGGGCTGGACAGTAATAGAGAAGGCATTAAATAGTGTAAATAGGGTAAAAAAGAAAAGAGTTAAGTGGAAAACACATGCATAATGACAAAAAAGAAAAAGGATGGAAAAGCTACAATGGAGATTAAATATGGTGAATATCTTTTAGAGAAATAAGAACATTCACTGAAAAACCATGTTGATAGTCTTATAAACATCAGGTAAACAATCGACCATTCTTTAATAATCTCTTTCTCTTGGATAATACCAAAGTGGTTTCAATTTTTAAAAAGGAAATTTGGCATGAAAGGGTTTTGTAACATGGCCTGCCCACTTAGGGGATTTAGGGTAAAAAATGTAAACCAGCTGTGATATTGAGGTTTAAGAATCATCTGTTGTCCATATTCAGTAGCTTTTCCCATGGAATTACAAAAAGAATTGTATGATGGATAGTCTACATCCTAATTATGTAATTACACAGTAGAAAAGAACAGCTGAAGGAGAGCCATTTCATCCTAGTGTCCAATGTCTGCATAATCTATATCTCACATAACGGATGGAACTCTTACTATACAGGAAATCATAGTTTTATTATGAAAAAGCTAAATGTTGGCTTTTACATAGGATTAGAATATATGTGATCAAACCAGTAGAGACAGAAGTAGAACTAATCCACAGTTTCAACCTGAACATTAACCAACTCCGAAAGAGTTATTATTAAGATTTTGATATATTTTAAGGAAAAGATGTTCTTGACTTAGTTCCTCTGTTCTTTTCAAGTGCAGCCAGTCCCAAAGCAGGAATATAAGAGTGTATCCCAGCAGATAAAGATATTAAGAGCCAATGCCAAAGCTCCCCAGGTGTGAACCTGATAAAAGTTTCTGAACCCAATGGAAAAATCTAAGAGCTGAGCTC